>NC_133864.1:19254522-19280429 GCF_044706935.1 Curcuma longa
CGAAATGAGGATTTAGATAATGGCTTAGTGGAAGGTCGTCCAATTTCTAAAGGAAAAGAAAGGATTTTAGAAGAGCAGGGTATTGCAAGCTGCACATCGATATGTATTATTCAATACTGCTGAAGTTGAACCTTATTTACAGTGAGTATATTTCATTACAACCCCTAATTAGATATTCATTGTCTATTACATAATTCGTATATTATAACATTCACCCTTCAATGATTTTAAATAGGATGCACATTGAGGAGCTTAAACAAGCAGATCGTCGTTTCATATCTAACGAAACATTATTACAAAAGCGACATATGGAAACATTTGCGGAGTGGTTATCAAAACATGACCTTAACAACTCCTCAGGCCGAATTAAATGGCTAGCACATGGTCCAAGAAAACATGTTATATCTTACACTGGTTATATTATAAATGGGCATCGGTTCCACACAATTGATGTTGGAAGGTCAACACAAGATAGTGGTGTTTCAATTGAAGCTGATACTATTTGTCAATCTAGTGATAATGATTATTCACATACAAGAGGAAGACTCTCATATTACGGAGTTATACGAGAAATTATTTTACTTGACTACTATTCTTTCAAAGTGCCTGTTTTTAAATGTGATTGGGCTAATATTAGAATTGGTATTAAAATGGAAGATGGTTTTACACTAGTCAACTTACACCAAGGACTAAGAACTTTTGAAAGTGATCCTTTCATTTTAGCATCACAAGCAAAGCAAGTATTCTATTCTAGGGATAATGATGAATCAAATTGGTATGTGTTGCTAAAAGCGCCACCTCGAGGTATTCATGACATGAACTTGATTGAAGAGGAAGCATTTATATATCAACAACACCTCTTGATGTGTCTAGACTTGATATTAATATTACTGAGAAAGAACCATATGCAAGGAATGAGTGTGATGGAATTGATGTGATTGATCCATGACATACTTTGTAAGTGTGTAGTTTTTATATTTCATGTTCTTCATTTCAATAACAAATGGTCTTCTCAAGTGTCATTATATGCTTTTATTGTTTCTATATTTTTTTCCCACTGATTTATCTTCAATAATGTATCATGTCATATTATTTATGAGCAGGTTATTATATAACATTTAAAAGATGCAAAAAATGGGGAAAAACGGAGCAAGTCATCTGTAGATGAAATTCAGGTGATATTGTATTTTTTTTAATCTTGGTTTACTATTGTAAAGGTATAGTGATATATTTCATTCTCTTTATGCTATTTTGTAGGCTAATATAGTGAGAGAGGCTATCAGGAGTGGACTCTAATACTTCACCTAATTCATCAGATGATTTGCATGATAAAGAGCAAATTGATGAACAAAGTTTCAATAAGAAAAAGGGTCGAGGTCCATCAAAATTGAAATTAGCTAGTGGTCATTTAATGCCCAAAGAGTTGGAACGTAATGAATTTGGACAACCAATTGGGCATAATTCTATAAAATATGCTTCTTTTCTTGGGTGCATGGTAAAAGAATTTGTGCCATATACATTAGATGGGTGGAATGATGTAAATGAAGATGTGAAGAATAAGATGTCGAGTTGTCTTTAGGTATTGCCTTGAATTTACTTTTTTTTGGGTTTATAACAAAAAGTAGATATAATTTTGTATTTTTAATGTACAGGTGAATTATAATGTTGAAGAGTGTGAAAAGAAAATAATCTTTCAAAAATTAGCTAAGTTGTGGCGTGATAGAAAATCGAAACTGCAAATACTTGTACGAGAAGCCAATGCTGGTAAAGTGGCTACACGGAATCTTGATCTTTTGAAGCCTGAATTTATGGATCAACAGGAGTGGAAATTATTTATAAAGAGGACACTATCACCTGAATTTCAAGTAAGCATTAATTTAAAAGTGTTCCTTTTACTGAAATTTTATATTAGAAATACTTTCAAATTAATATGTTTATATATGAATATGTTAAGTATATTTTTATTTTTAGGCAAAAAGTGCAAAATATAGAGAAATGAGGTCAAATCAAGACCACATTCACACGATGAGCCAGCGAGGTTATGTACGTTTGGCTAGCATGATGGTGAGTATTATTATTTATAAAATATTATGTAGATACACTTACATACTATTATTTCTTCATTTAGGAAGAAACAAATACTACAGATACACCAATTACAAGATCAAAAGTTTGGATTGAAGGTCATAAAAAGAAAAATGGACAACCTAGTAGTCAAGCTGTTGGAGAGAAATTGGTATTATGAATATTTATTGTTATTATGTTCAACAATTTTTATACCGGTGCAACCACATCCCATTATTAAATCTTCATTTTACAACGGTTGTATTATATTATTTGCAGAAGGAATTAGAAGAATGTCCACCTGAGTCTCTAAACACAACTAACATAGCGGAAGATGCAATTAGTCGTGTATTTGGTAACGAACCTCGAGGTAGAGTGCGTGGAATGGGCTTTGGAATTACACCATCGAAAGTTGGAGCTTCTATGCAACAAAAAGCAACTGTTAAACATTTTGAATGTAAAGTGCATAACCTTCAAATGCAAATGGATGAAATGAGATCCATGTTTTTCCAAAATATGAGACAACAAGATGAACAAGAACAGGTTTGTAATTAAACAATATAAGTTTATCTTGTATGTTTTTTATGTTATTGATAATAGTGGACAACTTTGTTTGTGAAATTAGGTTAATAGTGGTGGCATTGGTAGCGGTATTGACATTGATGTTGGTGGCGATAGTGCTAACAATGGCAAGGTACGTATGTCTCTGGTGGATCACGTGTAAAGGAATTTTAGAAATAGTTGTGTCATGCATTAGACATTTCTCAGATGGTAAGGATGGAGTGGTCTGAAATCAGACGAACAGCATGACAGTCAAATTCCCAGTCTAAACTGTTGTGATACCTTGCCAATGAGATTGCATGTTCCATTACAAAAAATATATATGCTTTAAATGGCAATTATGCTATGATTATTTGGTAGGAGTAGCAAAATTCTTTCCATTTTATACAAAGACTATTCAAAATTTTCTGAATAGAGTTATGATCAAACATATTAAACCTTTTCATCACTTCCAAAATAAACACTGTGCAAGCTATTGAGCAATCTAATCTACAGTCCAAAGAAAAATAGGCTCCAATCTGGAGGTGCAACAAGCAAGGGGTAGTTTCCTTTAGATTAATTAATTTCTCTTATAATCTTGGTGGAGTTTGAGGTGTTTAATCTACTGTTTCACACCTTTAGTGTGGAACAGATGGAGTTGTCTTTTGTGTATTAAACTTTTGTTCTACTTATTTTATAATGTTGAGTTTTTAAATTTTTCTGTAGTTCAAGCTTCTTGAATTAATTTAATTACACTTTTTTTTTCAGACAAAAGTGAAGAATGTGAGTCGTGGGGATATCAATGAGAACAGCAAATGCAAATTAATTCATTGGTGTTTTGATGGAGTTGTGGCAGAAGGCCGAATTGCATCTACAGATCCAAATGCAAGAGTACATCACGTTCCTCTTGGTGGATCTTGCTGGAAAGTTTGGATTGATAGAGTTTTAGTTGAGAAGGTGGACATACTTCGACCAAATGAAGAAATGCTTTTTCTTGAGGATGCAATAGGAAGCACGATTGCTTGGTTATCTAAATATATTGTTGTGTAACTAATTTAGATTTTGATTTTAATCTTTTTCAGAAAAAAACATAGAACTAAAGAGTTTTTTGTTATTATGATCCATTGTTACTAAGTCTGATATTTGTTGGATGTTACACACTAGTTTGAAATGATATGCAGATGATCTCATTCGCGGCGCGCAATGCACGTCGTGGATGATCGCATCTGCAGCGCACAATGCGCGCTGCGGATGAGATCATCCGCGGCGCACATTGCGCGCTGCGATTGTCCACATCCGCAGCGCGCAATGCACGCTGCGGATGCCTAATGACTTTTAACAGCTTGCAACTTTGCAGCGTGCGATGTGCGCTGTGGATAGCATATTTGCGCGCTACGGAAAGTCATTTTTTTGTAGTGTTATGACGGACATTTATTTACTAAGATACAGTGATAGATCATGATCACTACCAAGCACGAGTCGATCATGAAGAATTGAGTTATTACCCGAACTCTATCATGGGTAGACCGCCGAACGAGTACATGACAGAAAATGAGGAAACGACGGTGGAAGGATTCTATTTTTTTCATAGTATGTCTATTTATATTTCTGCCCAAGGTCTTAGCCTTTTTATATATAGAGTTGTCAAATGGGTCAACCCATGGTGTGGCGGGCCGACCCACCAACTTGGCAGAGTAGAAACTTTTCAACCTAACCCAACTTAAGGCGGATTGCGGGTTAGGCGAGTCAAACCACGAGCCTATCAAAAAATAAGAAAAATATAGAAAATATTAAAATTTTTAAGTTTGGATTGTAGTTTAAACTGGTCAAGTTGAAAATTTTAAGTTTGTATTGCGGTTTAAACGGGTCAACCCACTAATTTATTAAATTTTCTCTTTTAATTTTAAATTTTAAAGAAAAAAGTAAATTTTCTCAACTCACGGGCCAACCTACGCAAGTCGCGGGCCAATCCATGCGGGTCGCTGCCCTAGGCAGGTCTACTCACCTGAACCCACCTTAAAATGGATTGATAAAATTTTAATCCAACCCAATTAAATTATTCGGCGGGATGGGCCAACCCAAATTGACGACTCTACTTATATAAAAGCTCCAACCTTTCGTAGCAGTAAATTTGAATAAAGGTTGAATCGCTTGAGTAAATTTTATCCCGATTGGTCTGACATGTTAGTACCCCAGTGGAGTTTTGATGTGTGGTCAAATAAATCTGAAATTAGATCCTGATTATATTTGATACGTGTGTTTAAGTCTATAAGTACTTAGGAGAACATACGTAATCCAGATGGCCATCCTTGATAGAAAACGTAAGTGAGTGAAAAGGATGACACGTGAGAGGAGCCGAGGGGCTCGGAGCATCTGAGGTACGAGGAGCTACGGAAGAGTACTTTGATGGAGCGAGAAGGACACACGGGAGCGAGCTGGAAGGGCTCGGTGTATCTGAGGGACGAGAAGCTGAAAGGAAGACTACGCAAGCTGACCAAGGCAGAACAAAGGAGAAAAATCGTCAACACCAAATTGAGCATCCCAAGCGGCTGGAGCTTGTCCAGGCGCTTGGACTCTAGGCGCTAGGATCTATTTCGAGCGTCCTAGAATCCAAGCGTTCGAATCCATTCTAGGCGCTGGACACCCATTCCAAGTCAGCGTGAGTCGTTACCGAGATGGATGAGAATGGAGTCCATGTCAGCGAAATCCAAGTGCTCGGATTGCTTCCAAACACCCGGATCGTAAGAAATTATCTAGAGCCGTTAGCGGACCGTTGTCAAAGTAAATTGGGTTCGACGAATCCAAGTGTCAGGAAGACTTCCAGGCACCCGGAACTACCAAGTCAGTACAATGGTCAAATCAAAAAAAAAGTTATAAATAATCTGAAGCTCCAAGAAGAAAGCACACACTTGATTTTAACTATTTTCATTTAGTCATTTAGTATTTTATGCTCAATCATTGTATGAGATTTTTCTACCTTTAAATTGTTTCCAACAAGGAGATTTTGATTAGACAAACAATCTTGCTAAATATTTACAAACTTCATGCATGCAGACATTAATAACATAGACAAAACGCAAGTTAAACCCTTCACCCAACGTATTAAAATTTTTTGATTGAACATGACCGCTTAATGCACGATTGCACTAACAATATAAAGCATACCGTAAAACTAATTTCATTAGATGGAACCAAACTAAACCAAATTAATTAAAAAACAAAACAAAGTTGAAATTGTATCTTAAAGCAAGTTAATTTCTCTAGCATTAAGCAACAAATTAAAGTAAAATTATTTATTTATTATTTATATAATATAAATATGATAAAATTTCAATTTTATTGTTTGTTAATTTAATAAAATAGGCGTCTAATTTTTCTTTGATTTTGGTTTTTTTTGTGGTTAATTTCTACAAGAAATGCCAATGTTTCTGTTTTGGTCTATATTTTGTTGGGATCATTATATTAACATTGCTAGAGGGGAGGGTGTGAATAACAATTTACAATTTCATTCATCGTTAATCATGTGCTCATCTATAACATGCCAATATGCAATGGAAATAAAACAAACAACACAAAAGAAAAGACAAACACAGAGACAAACCAATTTAATGTGGTTCAAAACCTTCCTACTCCATGGTCTACCATCCTAGCAAAATCACTACTAGCTTTTTTTCAGATACTTTTTAGAGGTGGAGAAACCTCTTCAAATATCTGTTGTTATAAAAAGCAATACAAAATAAAATAAAACAACAATATAAATACAAATATAAACAATGTAAATAAAATAATTTACAAATGAAATCATTATTTTTTATTATTGTTGGTTACTTTAGACTGCCTCCTAAGTTCTAGAAATGTAGCATCATTTGTCCCCGAAACCCTCAATAATTAACATTAAAAATTTCTTCGAAATCCTTCTTTTATAGCTTTCAGGTCGGGACTAATTTCCGCCTATCAATAGACTGTTAGCTGATTGCTCTATTGAATTTGACTGTTGCACATACAGAACATCTCTTACCAACTTTGATTTGATTATGAACAATCAATTGTTACTGTTCATCAATCAATTGATGCCTAAAATAGTCGAGTATCACATCTGACTTAGAAAATTCTATTCGTTGCAATAATGCCAATAGTTGACTAATCCCAAATTTGTTGAGTTGTTTAGTCGAGTTCAAAATATTCTGTTTATTGCTACAGCGCCATCAATCAACTGTTGTTGTTCATCAATTGACTGATCCTAAATCAGTTGAGTGTAATAGTTAAGTTCCAAACTTTCTATTTGCTACTACAGTATCATCAATCAATTGTTACTGTTCACTACAACAATAAACCCCTATAAACCTTGAATTTGGGGTTTAAGGCTGAAAATACTATAGCAGAAATCTTAAACACTGTAGCAGCAATCCTAAATACTATAGCAAACCCTAAAATACTATTCATAATGCTGAAAAATATCACATTGAATACTTTTATACTAAGAGACCCTTATGTCTCCAAAACTTCCTCGTATGATAATACAGGTCAACCCTAATTTATTAGGGCCTCATCCTCACCTAGTATCCAATTGACCTTAGACTTCATTTGCCCAACATTCGATCAATCTTGACTTACCAAGACTTTCCATTGCTTAGCATCCAGTCAATTTTAATCTGCTGAGACTTCCTTATTGCTTAACATTCTATAAATATGACATGTTAAAACTTCATCGTTGCCTAACATCTGACCAATTTTCACCTTCGAGGACTTCCTGTCTCATGCTTAATATCCGATCAACTTTGACCTGTCAGGACTTTATTTTCTCATGCCTAACATTTGGTCATCCTGACTTATTAGGACTTTCTGATGGTGCAATCAACCTCCATGATTTTGATATTTGTTTGTGAATACATTTATTGAGTCTAATCAGGTTGGCCAAGTAATTTGGCCAAGGTTGACCAAGTTAGTGAGAGAATTCAAACAACTCAAGGTAAACTAGATGCTTGGAAGTAAATAGTTGAGAAGTGCAAGTAGGCCAGGGTTGACTAAATATTTGATAATCAAGTGAAAAGTTCAGGTAGGTCAAGATTGACTGGATGTTTATCAAAAAAAAAGTCCAAGCAAGTCAAAAGTGATCAGATGCTTGACAAGAAAAAGTCGATGTAGGTCACAGGTGATCGGATATCTAGAAATGGGAAGCACTAGCAGGTTGAGATAATCAAATGTTAGACAAGGGAAAAGTTTAAGGCATGGTTATTGCAAGTGCATGGTCATCACCAAGTAGTAAAATTATCGTCATTAGGGACCGTAGAGTTGAGTACTAGTTTACGTGCAACAGGAGTTATCTAGACGAGTCAAAATTGGGAGAATTATTATGAAAGGAAATGCACTAAGAAAATGGAATTAAATGAAGGGGAGAAGACTAGTTCATTGAGACAATTCTAGGACTTCGATTTTACCACGATGATCATTGAAAATGTAGTTGTGAATCTCTCTTTTACCTCAATGTTGATTAAGTTTGATGGTAGTCTATCCTAAGGTACCTGATGCTCCCTTTTAAGAATACACTAGTGTATCTATCCTAATGTGGCCTATACTTTTGTGGTAGTCGAACTAGGATAGATTCATTAAGTTTTGTGATAGCCAATGATACTTTCAAAAGAGTTTGAACTACTTTCATGAATAACCCCTCAAATTTGGCTCTTATAGGTCTGAAATCGGAGTTTGCCTTTTGGTTCTTCTTCCTCATCTATGCTAACGTCCATTAGAACATATTGACATGTTATGCATGCTAACAACTAAATCAAGGATCAACACATAACATGATAAAAGAGATCAATAACAATATACAATTATCAAGTCAATATCTGGTTACTCCTTAATTCTAGAATTTAGGAGACTATTCTATCACGATGGAGAAACAAACTAAATGTAGGATCAGAGAGCACACTAGGAGGGTGGTATATAACACATTTCTTTTTTTCTTGATTTTTAAAAATTTATGTTTTATTTATCAAAGTTGGTAGTGGAATAATGAAATAAACAACAACACAATAGTATAATCAAGAACATTTTATTTTTACTTGGTTCAAAGTCTCCGACTGCTACTCCAAGGCCCACGGTCCTTGCTCGCTTCTGATAGACAATACACTAGTAAACTCTTTCGCACAATGAGAAAGAGTTTCATTTTTTACAAAAATAAAGAATGGTAACAGACTTACCATTCCTAAAGTATAGAAGCACAAATATGAATAAAGAAACTGAAAGAGTAAATATACTAACAACTAAGATCCAAAGTAGAGTGCAGTTTATCATAGTGACAGTGTTTCGGAGTGAAACGAGATTAGGAGCACTTGGAAGATGATTTGATTATTGTTTTGAGGCTTCTGTCGGGCTCCTTTTATAGAGCCTGTTTGGTCTACCATTGCCTTAGGATTTAAGTCTCGATTCTACTGATTGGCGTATCGATCTCCTAGATCGGTCTACCGAACCAGCCATCCTCCAATAGTCTTTCGCCGTGTCATCTTCTCGATAAAACTTTTTCTACCACGTTAGTAGGCCAAAGTTTATCATTGATGCTCTATTGACTTTGCTGTTATCTAATGCCACGTCAAGACCATCGCCACGTTGGATGCCATGTCAGCTCTCTGAACCATTAGGCTGCTGACTCAGCGTTCGATATACTGAACTAGTCGATTGGTCTACCGAACCTATTCAATCTACCATTCTAGTCGTTCAATCTACTAGTCTTGTAAAAATAAGTTAGCACAAAAATAATAGAATGTATTTGATAGTTAGCACTATCCAATCTCGACTTTGAAATTCCTATGAATCCCTTAGTCGGATTGTTGCCTAAGAATGTTTCCAATCGAGGCGTCCTTACCCATTCTTCCTTTCAAAAGAATCACTCCACTTCTAGAAGCTTACCTTGCTAAACCTCGATCCTCCAGACCCATCTAGATTTCCTGCTCATCCTTGATCACTTAACCCCCAGTCCTGTCCGACTTGATCTCTCTGGTCCTCGCTGACCCTATCAAGTCCTTCTCGCCTGGTGTCCATTATCTACAAAGACTTGCCTTGGCTAGTCTGGTCCAGCTGATCCATTAAGATTTTTCCTTGCCTAACCTCTAGTTAGATCTTTGCCTTGCCTAGTATGGTCCAACTGACCTTTAGGGCTTTCCTTATTTACTATTTGCACACTTGATTATCCTTGTTAGATCACAAATAAGATTAATTTTGAACCTTTGTCATTATTAAAATCTAGGTTCAATTATCTGATGCTCCTTGTACCAACAATTTCTTACTTTTTTGATTATGACAACTCAATTTAAAGTTAAGTAAACATATAATTGTCAAAATAAAATTCAGTATAAAAACACCTTAGTTTTCAAAAAGCTCAAAAAAAACCCCCCTCAAATAGATCTCCCCCTTGAAAAATAACTTAGGTTTTTCTTTGAAAAACTTAACTTTTAACTTTTCTCTCTCCCTTTGATATACATCAAAAACTAGGGAAACTAAAAGAAAGGAATGATAATATTTGTTTACAAAACTAATTCCAAATGATTAACACTTAGGTATATGGAATTAGATTTGAAAAAATATAGTTGGCACACTTAGAAAAGATACAAAATTTAGATAGATCTCAAGTATTCTAAGTCTTCAAAATCATGAATTTTCAAAAGGAATATTTTTGGGAAGTGTTCAGTGTAAATTGATGATTCAAAAATGATTTTAACTACCATTGTTTAAAAATGATTTAAAAATAAATATTTGAATAAAAATGAATTTCCAAAATTATATATAATTTTTAAAAATTAAGAATGATTTTTTAAACTAAAAATGATTTTTTGAAATTACAAATGATTTTTCAAAATTGCAAAACTTAAACTAATTTATGCTTAAACCAACTTGCAAGATTGTAAGATTAGATCCTAAGAGATCAAGTATGATCCCAAACATAAATTTTACATTACCAAGTACCAAAGAGTGAAGCAATACTACTAAGTTAAGAAAGCAAACTAACCCTATTCTAGGTTAACTCTGCTGAGGGAGTGGAGGTTGCTAGCCAAAGTGTCAGCTTGCATCATGTCCATCATCTCATGATGCTGGTCACCCATGTACTGTTGGAGTAAATCATAGCGCTCATCCATGCGATGCCGAAATAGATCGTAGCGCTCATCACTTCACTGGTTGATTTGTTGCTCGAGTGAATGTAGATCATCTTAGTAGTGAGCATACAGATCGTCAAGTTGTGCGGGCTCGGCCTAAGCGAAGGCATGATTAGGTGCAAGTAGCCCAAGAAGTGGAACATCTGGTTTAGCTTCTTCAGGCTCCTCCTTAAGCTCCTCTGCCTGTCATGGGTTGACGTTGGGGTTTGTAGTAGAAGGTCCCATCTCTCCTAAATCCTATGTCAGTTAGGGACAAATATCTAAGTCCTATTTTATCAAAGTCTTAGATAAGACTTTGACTCTATGAAATGTATTTTGTACTCCTAGTGATGTTATGAACCTAGTGAGAATGTGGCAGTAGGTCATACGTATCCTACCTGATGTACTGCAGCTCGAATAGTAAATGATAGCCCTAAAGATCAAAAGTCCTATGTTCACAACTAGTCTATGTTTAAATGCGTACATAAGGAATAAATGGTAAGGTTGAATAACAGATAAATCCTTAATGGATAGTGGCAAGATATAATTTATAATAAATTTGTAAAATATGTTGTCTTGGATGTCTAAGTTAACAACATGTACCTTTCTATTGTAAGTGATCCCAAAAAACTCATGATACATAATGTCCAATGTCAGGTGTGCAAATAGTTAAAGTAGTTATTTGGGATAATTGGAAAAAAATTAAACTCATTGTTGGACACTCTTAGATTTAGTAGGTTCATGATGTTCTCAACATTAAAGATTATGTCTCGAGATATCGCTCTGGTTTAATAATGCAGATCATCTAGCAATGGGGATCACGTTGTGGTAAAATTATGTATAGTAGTTAGAGTTGACATAGTAGTTATAGTAAACCAACTGTGCTAGAGCATAATAGTTGATAATTTCAACTATATTAGGGTAGTAGGTGGTAAAAAATCAACATCTAGGTATCGAGTACCTATTACCTCATGAGTTATAGACTCAAAGGACATCCTAAGTTTTTAGGACAGGGTATGTGTAGGATTAGATGGACCTTGATCAACACGATATTTTTGACATAGCAAAATACGAAAAGAGACTAAGCATTATTTCTATGGATTTGACAAAGAATCATTGTGACGTTGTTACTGAGGCATCATAACGGAGTTGAAGGCTTCTGATCGGGAGTGTTGGGCTCAGGTTGAAATCTCTTGGAAGGGGAGGAGACTAATTTTGAGGTAAAGTCTACCAATCCCTAGCTTCTATTTTTATAAGGATGGATTGGTCTACTAATCCTTTTAGGTTTCCAGTTCCCAAAGCGACAACTTTTAGGGTTCTAAAGCTTATCGTTATATCAACAATTAACCGATCACGAGTGGTCAATGTTAGTTTGATGGTCAAGCTGGCAGTTAGAATTTGACCATCAACCTTTGACTAGGATCAATCTACCAATCATGATTTTCAATAGATCGATAGGTCAATATTTTGTCTTATGTGTCATGTGTGTTTAGGCCTTGATTTTATCAGAGGTTCGGTCAACTGATCAAGATTTTCAGTAGAATGATTGAAGTTTTTTTCTATTTTTACAGCCTAACTTTTGATTAACTTAATTTGGCTATCCTAATTAAATGTCTAACTTTTTGTTATCACTAACTATCATAAGATAACAATTTTCACTAAGTTAGTTAAGTGAAAATTTTAGCTAGTTGTTTACTATGAAGGATCACTTAACTTGATCAATTTGCTAAGATATTTTTAGCCCTGATTCATGGTGATGCATTGATGTAAACATCTAAATCTGAGCTTTGACTCTATGCATCTCACGTCTTTCTAAGTGACTCAGTATACAAGCAAGTAAGGTAACCCTAATGTGCTTGTGAGATGCTAGTTGCCCTAATTTCTATAGGTTCATGCTTATTATGGTTAGGCCTAGGCTATTTCCTGAAGGGAGTCACTCAGAAACCGTTTCGTTGATTTCCCTTGTACAAAATTTTTTGTACAAAGAACGAAACTTTCCAAGAGACCCCGCGGATCGCTGGCTTCTTGTGTTTGTTTTCAGGTTCCATACAAAGGTAAATATAACTAAAAGAATTACAGTGGAAAGATAATTTTAGTTATACCTTTCACCTTAGAATTGTGTGGATGAAGTTTGTACCCAAAGACCTCTTGATCTTCTGCTGTATTCCTCTCCTCTTCTCGAACGTTGTGTGGGCAACGATCCTTCGAGAATTTCTCCACCAAAATTCTCCTCTCTGATAGCTTAGCTAAACTTCTCCTCTTCTTCTGGGTTTAACCCTGGAGAAAAGGGAAGAGGAAGAGGAGGTGTGGCAGCCGACCAAAGAGGTTCTCGGCCACCAAAGGATTAGAGTCGTGTGTTTCAAACCCTTTGCAAGCCTCCTCTTTTATAGCCTAGCCATCCCATAAATATGGTATAATTTGAGCCATAAACATGGTATGATTGACTCGTAAACATGGTATGATTTAAATCAATCAGATCGGAGATTTTGGCAAGCTTTCGGAAGTTACCAATTCGAACCCAGCTTCTTAATCGATCAAGGAATCGATTAAGAGTCGTAACTTTTTCTCATTAAGCCTGGTAATCGATCAGGTGATCGATTACCAAGGTGTGTAATCGATCAACTGATCGATTACACTGCTTAATGGTTACGAAGCTTGTAATCGATCAGGTGATCGATTACCAAGTTGTGTAATCGATCACTTGATCGATTACACTACTTTGTATGGGTTCAAATGCCTAGTTTCTTCACGAATTCTTCCAAGGTGGTTTTGAGGATTTCTAGAGGCTACAGCAGGGACCTAGAGGAGGAATTGATTTTGGTCTCCGATGGCTTAAGCTTCCCATGTTCTTCACCGAACACACAGCTTAAGTCTATCAATAATAACTCATTCCACTAGAGAGTTATTATTGCACTACCGCACCAATCCCATATTATAATATGAGCTCCTTCTTACTATAAGTACATTAGTCTCCCTGTGTTTAAGATATCGTATGTCCGTCAATTAAATGAGTTACTGACAACTCGAATTTAATCAACTTCTAATCCAAGAGTAGTACCACTCAACCTTATTATCATGCGGACAAGGTCCACCTGCAGGGTTTACATGATAATCCTTATGAGCTCCTCAAGGGGACATCATCAACCTAGATTATAGGACACAGTTTCCTTCTATAATTAACAACACACCATGTACATAATACTACTTCCCAACTCATCGGGCCTTTTGATCTATCGATCTAAATCTCACCCTTTGATGAATTAAAGAAGTACATACTAAGCACATGTGTTTGTTATTATATCGGGATTAAGAGCATGTACATCTATAGTAACAGAGGTTTAGTTCGATTATATAGTCAGCATAAATCGAACAATCCTCAGATGGTCCTGCTCAATACACACTTAGTGTACTAGTGTAATTCTATAGTCAAGACAGACTAAGACCAAATTACACTACAACCACTCCAATGGCTTGTCCAATCCATTTTGGTTGTGAACACTGTTTATAATCTACAAGGGACTGATAACATGGTCTTCTGTGTGTGACTCCGCACACCATGCTTATCTACAATATAGATTAAATGGACACTTATAAATTTTGACCAAATATGATTCTTATTTCAGAATGCTTATTTACATAGCTAGGATTCTGGTATACATCCCAACAGTCAGCTAGTTCTACTAAGCTGATTACATCAAGTTGAATATATATGATTCAACCTAGACATGCTTCGACCATGCTTACCTAACCTACTAATCCCAATACCTTTTGATGCTATATTGTCAAGGTTAGGTTAAGCCTTTTTTAACTAACCATTCTAAATTAAGCAAAAAGTACTAGTCATGCATCATAAAAATAGTAAATCATACAATCATGTATTTTATCTAATTTTAAAATATTTTTCTATTAGTTCCAACTAGATCATGACCTTGATAGGGTCTATTTAGATAGGGAATCTGATCCATAGGGATCCAATATTACTTCGGTCCAACTGGATTAGTCAAGCTCGACCTAGAAACCCATGCTTTAACTCTAGGTTTACTATTTTGATTCACTGGTGATAAATATGATTTGTATCATTTCTTAGCCTTGTTTTCAAGTTTGGATCAATTGTATACGACCCTTTGAGTTCTAAGTATCATATCAAGGTAATTGGAGTTCGAAGTAAACTGTTCCAATGATCCTTTTAAGTTCTTAACTTAAGCTTTCAAAGTAGGATTTTCTTCCTCAAGTTGTTGGACTTGAGTTGAAGTTTCATTTTGAACATTTGCATTTGAGGAACTTGGACTAGCCTTATCCTTAAGGGATGTTAACTCCTTTTGGAGTGACTTGACCTGGACTATGGACTTGACTAATTAACTTATGAGTTAAATAAGAAATCATTACATACAATCTTTTCACTAGAGGTGAACTTATATTGTTGTTTGGACCTTCAGAAATGAATATGGATTCGTGGCTCGACTCAGACTTAGCTTCAAACTAGGTTTCAGACTCAAACTCAAACTCAGTCTCGGCCACTTACTCTCATGATGGTGGTGCTAGGAAGTTCACCTGAGCTTGTTCTTCTTGTCCGACTCTTCTTACGAAGACTCTTCTTAAGTCACTTTCAGTGCTTTCTTCCTTTAAGGCTTCTTGGATTCTTTGTTGTTTAGACATTCAGTCTTGAAATAACTCTTCTGATTACATCCGTAGCAGATGCTATCACCTTTTGCTTTTGTGGTTCGACTTGGTCCTAGTGATTTGTTCTTTGGCTGGATCACCTTTTTAATCTCGTGCTTAGTGAATCCCTTCTTCTTTTTGAACATCTTTTGAACTAGATTGACTAGTTCAAAAGTGATCTCCTTGTCTTCTGATGAATTTGACTTATCTTCGGATTCGAATTTGGCTCTAGACTTCGACTTTGGTTCCTTAGTTTTTATTTTTACTACAATTAATGCAATACCTTTCTCGAATACAATAGCATTAGATTGTTTAAGTAATTCAAACTCAAAAAATAATTTGTCTAATTTTATGAAAGGTCCCTTGAAACCTTGTAAGTATTTACCATAGATGTTCACAAAGTGTTTCTTGGGAATGCTTTCAATGCATATATGATAATGCCTCGATTCTTGATTTGTTTTTTGATGGTGTGGAGTCCATTGAGGATATCCTAGATCCAGGTATGTAATTGACTCACCGACTCCTCTTCCTACATTTTAATGTTATATAATTTATTTAAAAGAAAATCTCATTTGCATACCTTGGTGTCCGATGTCCCTTCTAGCAGTTCAACTAGCTTGTCTCATAAGTCCTTCGCGTTGATGAAGGTTGCAACACGGTTCAACTCTTCCTTGGTTAGTTTGCACTGGAGGGGTTGAGTTGCTTTTGCATTAACCTCGATTTTTATTTCGGTGGCATTGTCTCATTTCTCGCACCTCAGTGGTACCCTTTGCGCGTTGGTAGGGATTGTGAACTTGGTTTAGATGATGATCCACATATCCATCTATGTCTTTAAGTGGAACTCCATTCAGCCTTTCCAATAGTTGAAGTCATTGTCAGAGAATAGTGGTGATCTGATAATGTTATAGCCTTTCTAATGGGCTATTCAGTAAAACATTGCATAAGAAAAAATATTCCAAGACTTTAACTTTGGATTAGTAGTGCAGGAGAAATAAAAATAAACGAAAATAGCGAAAGAAAAAGATTGCTTGAATGGTGGTTACACCAATTTAAAGTGCCCCTGCTCTGATACCAATTATAGGATTGGAGAACGCGCTATAGGGGTGAATAGCGCGTTTCATTTTTTCTTGGTTTTTGAAAACTTATGCTTTGTTATCAAAGTTGGCAACAGAATAACGAAACAAATAACAACACAATAGCATAACTAATAACACTTTATTTTTACTTAGTTCACAATCTTTGGTTGCTACTCCAAGGCCCACAGTCCTTGACTACTTCCGATAGACAATCCACTCGTAAACTCTTTCTCACGACAAGAAGGAATCTCATCTTTTATAAAAATAAAAAAGGGTAACAGACTTACCATTCCTAGAGTATAGAAGCACAAGACGAATAAAGAAATTAAAAGTGTAAATATACCGACAAATAAGATCCATATTAGAGTGTGGTTGGAGTAGCGATTCGTCATAGTGACAATGTTTCAGAGTGAAAAGAGATTAGGAGCACTTGAAGGATGATCTGATTGTTGTTATGAGGCTTCTCTCGGGGCCTTTTTTATAGAGCTCGTTCGGTCTATCAATCCCCTTAATCGATATACCGATCACCTTGAGATTTGGGTTTCAATTTGATTGATCGGTGTATCGATCCCTTGGATAGATCTATCGAATCGACCATCCTCCAACAGTCTTTCCCCACGTCAGCTTCTCGATAATACTTTTCCTGCTACATTAGCAGGCCAAAGTTTATCCTTGATGCGACGTCAGCGACTTCGTTATTATCTAGTGCCATGTCAGCACCATCGCCACGTCAGATGCCACATCAACTCTCTGATCCACTAGGCTGGCAACTCAGTGTTCGGTATACCGAACTAGCTGATCAGTCTACCAAATTTGTTTAGTCTACTGATCCGATCGTTTAGTTTACCGGTCATGCAAAAATAAGTTACCATAGAAATAATAGTATGTATTTGACAGTTACCACTATCTAATCTCAACTTCAAAATTTATGTGATGTTTTGCTATGGGAAATTTTATTATTATTTACATTATTTTCCTTTATTAAATGTGTCACTTACACCCGTCAAAATTATTTATTTATTTATTACCAAACCTCTTATTATCGTCCTAAGTAGTATAGAGAGGTCCGGGTCGTCTCTCTCTCGGACTCAATGACAGGATGTTATTCTAGACCTATGGTAAAGGGTTTTATTATGTTTTATTCATCTAACTATCTACAACTTTATTTATTCACAATTAAATACTACAATTAACAAAATATTCTAAATCTACATTATTTACAAATTAAGTCAAATCATACATCCTATTTACAATTTATACATACAACAACTATGTTACAATTACAACATACTTTACATAATTACATTAAAGCACAACAACTTACACAACTTACAAATTATTCAACTGATCTAAATTAATTTGAACCGGTTCACAAACACAACCATGGTATCAACAATTTAGTGAAGCAAACACGAGCATGCTCATAATTCACAATTCATGACAATTCCCATACTTATACACCAAGCAACACTTTACAAGACCAAATCAACAACCAAGATAACAAGTTTCTGAACTCATGTCAACACATCTACTTCAAGCATTCAACAATAAAGATTTCAACATTTCATACAATATCATGCAACCGGTTACATATCTTCAACAAATTCCAATCAATCATTACACATCCAATTCAAACAGTCCTATTTGATAAACTGTCATTACACATCCAATTAGCAACATATCCGGAAGAACAACAATTCACAACTCAATTACATTCAAATTCCCATTCGTGTTCACCATTCCCATCTTTAGCAACATACACATGATAACCTTCTCAACCATTTATCACAACAAAACCAAATCCTCTATTCTATCCAAAATCAGCATGCAAACCATCAACAATTAAACCAATTAGCAAATTCAAATTCACACTTGTTCATTCAGCCGGCAAAAACAGTAACAGAAGTGAGCAAATGAAATAACAAGGGGGGTTTTGATTGATCAAAATTAGCAGCTAACAAAGCTAAAGAAGAAAGCAAACGAAACTAAGTTAACTAGGGTTAGGGTTTAGTGTTGCCTTCCCTCAACTGAGTCGGCATCAACTGAAGAGAGGAAAACAGGGAAGAATGGTGAAGGTGGATGGAAGAATGGATGGATTCCCGAACTAGCTCAAAACGGGGGACACAACATCAGTCGAGTCACGCCAACTGGGACAATGGTCCTCGCCGCTACGCTCACGGCAAGACATGATCGGAAGAAAACGAAGCAACAGGATCCGCATTCTCTGCCTCCGATGCCTGCTACAATCGCCACCAGAACATCAGTATAGAGAATTAAAACCAAGTTACTTGTCCTTTTCTGGTGACGGCGGAGGTTGAAGATGACCGGAGGTTCTCTGCTACGAATCGCTGTCAAAGACCGATTTCCCTACTACAAATCGCCGCTAGGGAGAATCGGCTACCACTCGGAACCTTTTGTGGATGCGGAAGAGAGCTGTCGACGGCGATCGTACATTGGAACAAATCACTCTCAGTGGCAGAGTTCAGCTGACAGGGAAGAAGGGAAATCGCACCGGAGTGCTCCGCTCACGGTGGACACCCGTGCGGAGGGCCGACGCTCCTCGTCCTCAGCGGCTGCCATCGTTAACTGTGCTGATGGGGGGGAGAAAGGAGAATCATGACGATGGGAGCTCGGAGCGGCGCCGCGATTGCGAGAGAAGAAGAAAACCTAATTTCGTCGAGCTCTCCGAACAGTGTGAACCGACAAAGCTTTTAATCCCTCACTGAACCAGTGGAATGATTGAACCGGCTTACAATTGATTTGGACCAGACCGAAAATGGTTGAACCAGGCTGAGAAGTGATTGAACCGGTGGCTTGATTTGGACCAGATTCGATTTGGGCTTTGGCTTGGTTGAGGTTTGAATTGGGCTTTAATTAAAACTAGAATGAACCCATTGAGTCAGATTTGAATCCACTTTGAACCCAAGCTAATTTTCCTCTGATTTTGGACCTGGTTAAGCCACATATGAATCTGATTTGAATCCGGACACAAACCAAATTGATTTTTCTTGTAATTTAGCCCTCCAATTTATCATTCTCTTCATTCTAATTCCTGCAAAAATTAATTATCACAAAATTAATATCCAAAAATACCCAAAAATCATGAAAAATTAGAATGAAGATAAAATTTCATCCAAATAAAGAAATAGTCCAAAATCTCTATTTATGATATGAAATGCGGTCCAAATCGGTCCAATCTAATCCTAATTTACCTGCATAAAATGTCACTCATCACCTAGTGTCCCTGATTTGCTAAGACTTGCCTTGCATAGTTTAGCTGATCTGCTAGGGCTTTCCCTTGCCTAACCTCTAATTACGTCTTTACCTTGCCTAGTATGGTCTAGTTGATCTACTAAGACTTTCCTTGTGTAGTACCTGCATACTTGATCATCCTTATTATGTCACAAATAAGCTTAACTTTGAACATTTATTATCATCAAAACTTAGATTCAATTATCTAATGCTCCCTGCACTAACACCAAAGACATCATTAAAAGCATTCTACAATTTCAAATAAAGAGAGGTATAAGAAAAACTCAGTTTGTAGATAACGATGACGCTTTGAGATGATCTCCATGTGCTTCTTGATGGTTGAAATCTCTTGCTCCTTGGATCTCTTAGAAGACGACTTTCTTTTAGGGTCTCGTGGCATGAGAACTCCATGATCCCTTGAACTAACGTCCCTTGGTTGTTTTTATAGGATCCAAAAATTAATAAAGTATAATAGATTTTTTTTCAGGGGCACATCATCAAACCCTAATCCTTTACGGCCGTGTAGGCCACCATGGTTTGGCTGTGGTGGGTTATGGAAGCTTTCTTGTAAAAGGACAGAGAGGAACATATATGACCACGGCAGGTTCCACAACCTGGCCATGTTCCTTGTTGGAAGTCTTGTTTGCTGCTCCGATGTCAAGTCTTCATCCATGGGTGATACACAATCGTGGTAAGCACCACGATCAGATCATGTATCATGTTGAGTTATCACTTAATTTTTCATCTTCAAATGAGCTCCAAAGTCGAGATCTTCACAACCTATTATCAAATATAGCAAAGAGCAGTCATCCAAACTAAAAATATAAAAAATAATATAAAAGATAGAAGTTAAACTAAATAATGTTCATGTATGACAGTAAATACTTGCTAAATACAAACGAAGATATATGTATGATTCACACATATCAAATACCCTCAGACTTAAACATTTATTTGTTCTCAAGCAAAACCTACAACCAAAACTTATGTGTGTGAATGAAACATCATAATATCTAGTGAATTCATCTAATCTTATGTAATAGCTTTATTAATGAGCAATGACATATGAATTACCTCACTATGGCCTAACCTGAAAGTTCTCTATATGCTATGTAAAGTGACTTACTCTAAAATATCTATTACCAATTCAAGTTGTTTTATTATTCCACTGTGTTCCCCAAATCTTAAGTGTAAGAGGTACTTACCTGCCACGTGTAAGGCTCGTCCCACCTAATGTTTTGCATTATCTACACTTGGTCTCAAATGAGCACTTGATGTTGAGTTAGCCAATAGATATTTGTCCAGTAATCATTAGATATCAAAGGGATACCTAGTTGGTATTTTTTTTAATAATCATGAGGGTGCTCATTTGGCCAATCTATAAAAGCAACTTGGGTGATCGAGTCGAGGAACTGACTCAAGAGACCAAGAAAGCCATGGAGGGTATTGTATGGAAATTGTCTCGATTCCTAAGCTTGGAAGACCAACAAAGCTAGTGAGAGGGTAAGAAGACCATCTCAATCCCTTGACTCAAAAGACCAGCAAAGTCTGTGAGAGAATTATATAGAAGACCACCTAAATCCCTTGGCTCAAAAGATCAACAAAGTCAGGGAGAAAATAATATGAAAGATTGCCTCGATTCCTCAGCTCGGAAGATCAGTAAAGTAAGGGAGAAGATCATATGGAAGACCTCCTCGATCCCTCGGCTTAGATGACCAACAAAGTCGGGGAGAGGATAATAGCCCGATCCGCAACTAGAGGTTGGGAGAGAAGGCTCGATCCTAATTGGGAGGTCGGGAGAGAGAACTCAGTCTTGGTCAAGAGGTCAGGAGAGGGAACTTGATCCCAGTTGAGGGGCTGAGAGAAAGAGTTTGATCCCAACAGGAAGGCCGAGAGAAAAAGCTCAACTCCATCTAGGAGGGTCGGGAAAATAATTCAAAATCGACTGGGAGGCCGAGAGAGAAAACTCAATCTCGGTCAGGAGGGTTGGGAAATAACTTGATCCTTTTCAAGTGACTAGCAAAGATATCTTGATCTCGACTGGGAGGCCGGGGGAGAGAACTCGATCTTAGCCGGGAAGTCGGAAGTGACAACTTGCTAGAAGGCTGAGAGAGACTGCTTGGTCTCGACCGAGAGGCCAGGAGAGAACTCAATCTTGGCCGAAAGGTCAGGAAAGATAACTCGATCCTTATTGGGCGGTCGGGGCAATTGGGTTGTCTGGAGAGAAAACTCAATCACGCCCAAGAGGCTCGAAAAGATTACTAGATCCCAGTCAGACGACTGGGAGAGATGGTTGGATCCCGACCGGGAGGTCGAGAGAGAAAATACAAATTTGCACAAGTGGTCGGGAGAAATAGCTCAATCCTGATTGAGAGGGCTAGAAAAGATAACTTGATCCTAGCCGAGTGGCTAGGAAAGATACCTCATTCCCAATAGGAAGGCCAGGATAGAAGCCTCAATCTTGGCCAAGCAACCAAGAAAGATAATTTGATCCTGGTTGAAAGGTCAAAAACAATAACTTGATCTTAGTCGGGTGGTTGGGAGAGAAAACACGATCCCGACCGAGAGGTCACGAAAGATAACTCGATCCCAATCGAACGAATAAGAGAGATGGCTTGATCTCGGTTGGGAGGCCGGGAGAGAAAACTCGATCTTAGTCAAGCGGTTAGGAGAGATGCTCAATACTAACGGAGAGGGTTGGGAAAGATAACTCGATCCTAGTTGAGTGATCAAGAGATATAGCTCGATCTCGGTTGGACAACCAAGAAAAATAACTCAATTTCGACAGACAGGCGGGAGAGATGGTTCAATCCCAACTAGGAGGCAAGGAGGCTAGGAGAGAAAACACAATCTTAGATGAAAGGTTAAGAAAGATAGGTTGATCTTGGCCTAATGGCTAGGAAAGATAAATCGATTCTGATCGGGTGACCGGGAGAGAAAATTCAATCCTAATCGAGAGGTTAGGAAAGATAATTCAATTCTAGTCAGACGACTAGGAGAGATGACTTGATCCCGACTGGAACCCTAGGCAAGAAACTCGATCTTGATCGGGTGACTCAGAGAGATAGTTCAATCCCGACCTAGGGGCTCGGAAAAATAATTCAATCCCGACTGAGTGACTATGAGAGATCTCCATCTTGACCAGATAGTCGAAAGAGATAACTTGATCTCAGTAGATGATTGAGAGAGATGATTCAATTCTAATTGAGATGTCGGTAGGTTGGAAGAGATAACTATCCTGATTGATGTTCAGAAAAGGATAATTATCTCAATCGAACGATCAAGAGAAAAGACTTGATCTCGACGGAATGTCTAGAGATAATATGAGTACATCTAATAGAATATCATGATAATAGACTTCTTGTGACTTCTTCATCAGTTTGAGTTTGTTTTCGATGGTGTGCGAAATAAAAATGATGGTGTGCGAAAGAAAAATGCGGCTGTTGACGGACTCCTTCGAGACGTTTATGGTCCAGAGGAAAAGGACACACAACTAAAAAAAAAGGTTGGTGGCTATTGCGGTTGAACAGGTCCCACAGAGGCAGAGAAATCCAAGGCGCGGCAGTATAGATTTACGCGGCGCCATCCGCCATTAATAATAGATTTGACTTTAATATGCGCCATTAATGATTGATTTGATTTTTATCTGCTTTGCCGCCGCTTACAACTACTGCTTTATTTATTTATTTTTTTTATGAACACATTTACTTATCTCTTGTTGTGTCTTCAGTAGTAAAAATGAGCGTCAAAATGAGCTGCTTTACTCACGTCGCATTACTGAGTTGTTTGTCTCTTCAGTTGCTGCTTTGCTATCTCTTGCTATCCAAAAACAGGATTTGGAGCAAGAAATGTAGCACCAGTTATTTCAGAAGCACTTCCGTGTGGATGTCTGAAACTCTGCCCTAACTATAAGCAACTCGGAGCATACCAACAACTACAACACTAGTGATGAAGCTCTCCCTCTATTGAGGAGAAAAATTCCGATCCAACTCTAACAGCTGATCACTGCTAGGCTGCCATCTCTGTCGGCTCCGCCATGTAAACGCCCTTGCAAGTTCCAACCTCCTCCTCAAGAACCCTAGTAGCGACGAGATCAAGGGCGAAGAAGATCTATACAAGAAAGGGCGTCGAGAGGGCGGGCTCGAACACGAACGAGTGGCGGCCTTCTCACGTTCGCACCCGTCCCTACCAGTGCGTTATGAAAATAACTAACTCAGAAAATATTTTTTAATGTCCAATCACAATTTAAAACTTGACATGTACATGAATTGTCCAATTAGTCCAACTTACAATTAGTCACTTTCACGATTAATAATTTTTCATACTATTTTAAGCTGATCAAAGGAAGAATTTCTAACGTCTTACAATTATGTACGGGTTCAATGTATAAATAAGTTAATTTTAGATACTTGTGGGATGTAAAAATTATTTAAATATATAGAATCATAAATTACATGCAATCGTGTACATGAATTATAATTTTAATGGTTGATATCAGTAAAATTTATAGTAAAATTATAAAAAAAGTTATGTATTAAGTGTACAAAAAAAAGTCTTTACAGGTAATTAAGAAGGCCGGATAGTAAAGCAAAAGAAAATCTAAGAAAATCGAGAAGCGAACTTTTAACGAGAAAAAATTCTTACAAATTAGAAGGCTAGATGTGGGACAAGTGATGTTCAAGAAGATCGATGATCAAATTCTTAGCAAGAGGAAAAAAATCGAGTATATCACGGATCAGATGCGCAAGTGGATCAGTTTTGAAGAAAAGCATGCATTAAAAGTCCAGAGAGGTAATAGGGACACGTAAGTAGAAAACTCTTAGACGAATTCAATCGTTAGAATAACTAAAAACTTTCATCAGTCCATTGATCATGATATCTAGTTGACTGATATTGGTACCAGTCAATTAAAGGTGAATCGTCAATCGACTGATATCTTGGAAGGACTTTTGTTCAACTTCGATTCTGTGAATCAGTCGTTTGATTCATATGTTAGTCAGATTGATTTGGTTTCAGAAGAAAATCGATTCAACTGATAAGGGATATCAGTCGACTAATTCTATTTCGGAAACAAACAGAAGAGAATCAATATTACTTATTCATTATCAATTGACTGATTATGTTTTGGAAACAAACAGAAAAAATCAAGTCAATTGATATGTGATATCAGTCGATTAATTCTATTTCGAAAATAAATTGAAGAGAATCAATTCGATTGATTCATGATATTGACAACCCTACAATTGATATGTCACGATTATGGTTGCAAATTAATTTAAATTTATCAAAAATCCACGAAGAATACAAACAAATGAAGTATAGGGGCCTCGAGTCGTATTTTTCCAAGGGCTAGTAGAAAATTATTTAATTTGAGCTCGCGTGTCGTTCTTTTTGAGATTTTCTATGAAAATGGGATTTTGGGGTTTTGAAATGACATATAAATTAAAATTAGCAAGCAAATGAATGAAATGTAATGGTTTAATGAAATGCAATTTAAATCAAATTACCTCCTAATCCCGAAATGCAAAAATAAAATAAAACTATCAGAAACCTAACTGTTTAAATCAGAACCTAAACCTGAATGTCATCTAAATGGATTTCAATGCTATTGATGCATGGATCTCTTGCTTGATCCTTTGGATGCTAGGATCTTCATCTTGTTTTGCTAGTATATCATCAAACAGTGTTGGCGCTATTGTCAAGGTAGAAAGCTGCCCAGAAATAATCTCAACCCCAAAGTTCAACATCTCTTTCTTCAGTGGTTAGGGTAATGAAGAGAAGGACATTAAAGTGGCGCATGATTTCCTACTCAGTGCATCTGCTACTTTGTTTGCCTTTCCAGGATGGTAGCAGATTTCACAATCATAATCTTTAACCAGCTCAAGCCATCTACGTTGTCTCATGTTTAAATCCTTATGAGTGAAGAAATATTTCAGACTCTGGTGATCTGTATAAATCTTGCACTGGGCTCCATACAAATAATGTCTCCAGATTTTGAGAGCGAAGACCACCGCTGCCAACTTAAGATCATGAGTGGGATAATTCTTTTCATAATCCTTGAATTGTCTAGATGCATAGGCAATGACTTTGTCATTCTGCATAAGCACAGCTCCGAGTCCCATTTTGGATGCATCACTATATATATCAAAGCTTTTATTACTTTCTGGAAGAGTAAGAATTGGAGCACTTG
>NC_133864.1:19280529-19348855 GCF_044706935.1 Curcuma longa
CCTGAGTCGACTTAACTGTTCACTGGAGTCGACTGCAGTCCGATTTGGCGAAAATCGACGCGCTGACTTTCGGGATCCTGCTGACTCAGCTGGAGTCGACTCCAGTCCTCACCTGAGTCGACTCCAGTGATAAAAATAGTATTGTTGTCCCGGAGTTAGCTTTCGTCCAATTTTACCTTTCCTGAAAAAATGTTAGTGAATAACATGCAAAATAAACTTGATTTTAAGTCGGTTCCTAGAACTAACTTAAGGTCTTAACTTCAGTCTCCAGTGAAACCCTGGGTTAGATCGACGCCTAATGTTCCCCTTGGGAACGCGTCCTTACCCACTCCACTCAGGAGAATTTACTTGACTGCCAACCAATCCTCCTGACCCGTTGGACTTTTGCTCGGCTCTGTCCTCGGCCCCCAGGGTTTGTGCTGCGGCTCGGTCCTTCCCGACCAGCCCAGTCTTCTACTGCGACTCGATCCTTCCCGATCAGTCCAGACTTCTGTTGCGGTTGGTCCTCCTGACCAACCCAGACTTCTGCTGCGGCCTGGTCCTCCTGACCAACCCAGACTTCACCTGGTGCTCTTGACTCTGCCAAGACTTCATGCCTAGCTTCCACTAGGACTTTAACCCTCTGTGCTTCCTGCATACTTAAATCAATATCTTAGTCCAATAACACACTTAACTTGAACCTAGTTCCATTATCAAAACTCAGGTTCGATCTGCTGGTGTTTCCTGCACCAACAACATAGTCTTTCAAAGACTTGTGAGCCATGGTCTCTGATGTATCTTCTTGAATGCCAAGTCTTTGAGAGTGAAGCCTCCTCCGGTAGCTTCTTTCGATTTCAAAGTCAAAAGGAAACTCCACTTGTTTGGACCTACGCATGCACAATAAAAGAATATGTTATTAAACTTCCAGAATAATAATAAAAATCTATAAAGAATTTTACCAATAAGAAGAAAGAAAGAGTTAAAAGAATTAACTGGAAGCAAATGTATAAATGGAAAAGACTCTTAATGGAAAAGTCTAGTGAAAAATTACGCACAGTCCCTGGCAACGGTGCCAAAAACTTGACGTACTCCCGCAAATATACAGGATGTCGCCAAGTAATAAAAAGATATCAAACCACAGGGACCATGGAATCAATCACTAAACTAACACAAGAAGAGTTGGGAGTTTACGTAATTTGGATTGGTGATGGGGGAAGTGAGAGTGAAATCAAGTTCCTAGACCTCAATCGAAGAGAAATCAGCTAAGTGACAGGATTGGAGAAACGATTCTAGGACTTTAGATTCCACGAGATTATGGTTGATTGATCATGGACTCCTTACCATTCCTCAATGATTAAACAATTGCAGAGATTCTATCCAAAATATCCAATTAGATCTCGTCAGATTTCATCGAAATTAAATCATTAATCCTCTAATGTTACGATCACTAGTCCGAGATGACACTCAGATAGCCTGGTTCTATAGCTCTCCCACTGTCACCGGGCACTCTAGCAATACTACTAGTGTCCTATCCTCTGTCACCGAGTACCCAATTAAGGACCTCTTCCTAGCAATCAATAATCGTTAGCTATCTCTCATAAAGATTCATCGTAGTCTAAGAATCTCCTCGAAAAGTCCGGTTAAAGGTTCACCTTCTTTCACAAGGCACCCCGGTCATATGATCCTAAGATTTCCGTTAAACTACAACTCAACCTCATCCATATGAAATCATACCATTCATAGATATATTATCAAATAAGTACAAGGCACGAATCCACATAACAATGAATAAACATATCATTAAACATGGTAAATAACAAATCCATAAATACAATCATCCATATACACCTCGATTCCTCCTACATCCTAGAATCTAAGGTCTACTCCATGACAGAAGGGATACAACACGAAGAAGAGTAAAAACAATACATCTTACTCCTAAATCTGAAATAGAAAAGGAAATAAGACTTATCAATCAATGTGGTCTTCTTGGTCTTGCAATCTCCTCGTCGACGGTGGATGGATGCGGCGGAGTAATCTCAAACGAATGGGTGGATCGCAGACTCTTGCTCCGGATGGCGGCTACGGTGGCCTTCAATCACCTCTAAGGACTCCCCCCCCCCCTTTTAGGACTGATTAAAGGAAGTATTTATATGACCCTGTTGTCAGCCATACGCCACACGACCGTGACTCGTGGCACGGCCCAGGAGACACACCCGTCTCATTTTGTCACACCGTCGTGCCTGATAGGCATGACCAAGAGCAGACGTGCTTCGGGAAAACAGGCACGGCCGTGCTTGTCAGGCACGACCTTGCCCTGGCTCATCTCTAGAAACGAAGCACGGACGTGCTTGTTAGGCACGACCTTGCCCTAGCTCATCTCTAGAAACGAAGCACGGTCATGCCTTTCAAGCACGGCCCCAAGCTGGATTGGGCTGAGAGTTAGGGCACGGTCGTGACTGGGAGGCATGGCCCCAAGCTTGGTCGGCTCTGGTAGGGAGCACGGCCATGCCTAGGAGGCATGACTCTCGACAGCAGTTGATCTGAATGGAAGCACGGTCATGTCTAGTGGACACGGCTGTTGGCTGGTGTGGCTCGGGTAGTGAGGCTGTCACGCCCTAGGAGACGGCTGTCCGAAAAATTTCGACAGCATCTCCCCCGTAACAATTTACTTTTCCTAAATACAAATATCATAAGGCCTATATGGCCACAATAAGACCTACACTGCCACAATCCACACATGTCAAAAATATATAACAAATACTAAACAATGTGAATAAGGTCCACAACCAATAAATATAATATGCACCACAAAACTGAACATGTTTAAGAAAATCCATACGACAGAATAAGTTCTGACACAAATACTGAAAAATATAGCAAAACCAAAATGATCGAGGTCAACTCGACGAGGGACTAGCAGCATGACTCTCTAGACAAATGTTAACCTGAAAAGAATGAAAACCAACGGGATGAGTTCAAGGAACTCAACGGATATCTACAGATATGTACAATAAGCTATCTAGCAGTAATAACCATGCCTTTATGTAAGAAATACACAATAAAAATATAGGAAAATTGTACATACCAGAATCATCTATACTAATACAACGGCATGGACCCTGCAACAGATGCAAGGTCGCCAAACCAAATGCATATGGTCTCCTGTATGTGCATGTCAAACATATGCAGAAACAAATGCAGCAAGCAATAATAAATGCAATCCATGTCGTATGCACATGATGCAATGACATGGTCACCCCTGATGCCAGTCAGCCACCGTCACTGATAATGGTAAGGTCGAGTGGGTAGGGCTATGACAATTGTGCACTCTGCCGTCACTGTTCCTGAGTGACCGAGTGGACAGAATGCTGACAGAGTACACCTATCCTCCTACCCCAAGTCACATGGGGGAGCAACGTTCTTATCTCCTCGTCTCATAGTACGAAGGAGGGATCCCTGTAATGCTACCACGCTACGGCACCACTACCTTTAATGCGGCCGAGCGGAGCCCTGACAGAGCAACTGCACACACTCTCCTGATGTACCACTAACCGTGAATGGCAGTGTGTGCAGATCATGTAACTAGCGACGGGCTCAGACTACAAAGGAGCCGATGATCGCTAGTATGCAAATCCTGCAGCGACGAGCTCAGATTACAAAAGAGTCGATGATCGCTAGTATGCAATCCTGCAACGATGGGCTCAGACTACAAAGGAGCCGATGATCGCTAGTATACAATCATGCAAGGATAGTACATGACATTAATGCGTGCAACACCTACCAATCTATGTCCAGTAAGGAAACAGTATATTATATACAGATGAAATGGAACCTAAACAGGTATCAGATAAAAATGACATAAAACATGTACCAAACATTAACATACCTAGGCAGATATAAAAGCATAAAAATTACTACTAGCTATAGCAAAAGCATACATATCAAAACGACATATCAAAGAGATAAGTTAAGATACTCGCCTTCTTAAAGTAGTCTGTATCAGCAAAGAACCTTCGAAATACCCTTCGTGTGTAACATGATCGGCAATCAGGGTCCTACAGAGCACAGTAGTTACTTAATGAGAACAGGAATTCCTCGCTTGCATTTTTAGTGATCATCTTTGACATGGCCTTTGGATTTGGATTTTAGAATCTGAGGAATGCACCTGTTAATATGCTCTAGTTGTAGCTTATTTTGCCTGCAATAACCTAGAAGATCTGATTCATGAAATTCCACTCTGTCAAGTAGAGTCTTTCCTTCAGCATCATAGAGAGAGGAACTCCATTGTCATCTTTAAAGGAGACCATCTCTGAGCAAGTGCAATGGATATCCATCCATTCCCACAACCAAGCTCAGTGACAGTCTTGTCCTTGAACATAGAATCAGGATGACAGTTTATGCCTTCATAGAATGTAAAAGACCAATCTTCTGGAACAAAAATGCTAGGGATCTCCACCATAGTCAATTTCTTTCTCTACTGTTTGCCTTGGAAATCGTGGAGGAGGACGTCGTGGAAGGTGCAGAAGCATTGTTCGCAAGCGTCCTCAGAGTCTAAGCACTGTTGAAGTCGGGCGAACAAGACGTGGGCGTCGGATCGCGTAGCAGGGTCCTCCAGCTTCTCCAAGAGCGACTTCAAGGCGGGTAGGCGGCGTAGGCGGCATCGCCCGACCTCTCGCATTCCTTCAGAAAACCCTCGATCTCCATCGTGATCGCCCTTCCACACGATCGACGACGAACATAAACGCGACCGACCACAGCATAGACGCGATCGTGATCGAGCTGAGAAGGGATTGCGAGCGAGCGGTGGCGGAATTACAAGCATCAGTAGGGTTTACTGCTCCTTCTCGATTACCGCGATCGACTGCGGTAAATCGCACGATTAGGTTGCTATAGGAGCGACTGCGGGCTGAGGAGGAAAATCAGAAAAAGAAAAACCCATACACCTAAATCGGATTTTAAGTTTTAGGGTTACTATAGCGAACCAGCACTGTAGCAATTCGGGTTTATTTTTGATTCATTTGGTTTACTAACCAAACGAACTCCGATTCGACCCAAATCAATTTTGCTCGATTTGTCTTCATAAGACGAAGCTTCTTATTGCGTTCGTTTTGACAAAATCTCTTACATCATGAACCAAACCAATTTGATTTAAAACTGAACCCTTTGGTTCACTAACCAAACAACCTCTAATTTGAACGAAATCGATTTCGTTCATTTCGTCTTTGCAAGACGAGTTCTAATTTTTTCGTATATTACATTCTCCCCCACTAATAAAAATTTGGTCTCCAAATTTAATTTCTTCATACTAAAGTGTAGAAATACCATAGCACAAGACCTTAATAAATCTTCCAGAATCTGAATAGTACGCTCCGACTGATCGTTTGTCGGTTGATAAAATGTTGTACTAAAGCGGAGCTTTGTACCCAACGCTTGCTGCAGACTCTGTCAGAACCGTGAGATAAAACACGAATCTCTATCTGAAGTAATATTCACAATTACTCAATGAAACATAACGGTCTCTCTACCGTACAAATCTGTCAACGATCCAGCACGACAACAAAGTAACCTGGTGACAAATTATTATATAGTCATATCTAACTATATACATCCTATAGTCAATGTATGTCCTCCATACTCGTCTCTAAGTACCACTCATCTGCGGTAACTAGGACCCAAGACATTGACTCGGCTGCGTACAGACCATACAACCACCATCCCTCGATGGTTCCATGAATAGGGAATTTCTAACCACCTATTCTATAACTTGCCACAACCAGGCCAACTATCAGTACTGATTGACCCATAACATTGAAAATTGCAATCGTCTCATTGCACTATGTATGATGTGATGATCAAGCGACAATAACCAACAATTTCTATGCTAAATCAACATGCATAGGTACTAAAATCTCTACTGATCACCTGTATCATAAACCTGAGATAAACAATAATAATCAACATGGATAGCAACAATGTCTGAACACGCAATAAAATAGATGTCACATGAGACTCAAGCGAATCAAAGATAAACATAGGATAACCATGATTATGTCTAAGGTATCCAACCAACTACAATGGAAAGAATACATGCACTAGAACTTATTCTGTATTGACCAAATACAGAGATTACCTATATCGCATCACGCCCCTTTTGGGTTCTGAGCAAGCCTTTAACAAAATCCTTCGTAATATGTTCCCAAACAAACCAAACTTAAGAACACACTTACGAATGAAAAGAATCAAGATTCAACAAGGTAAATGTTGGGTCAATAGATGAAAATCCTGCCACCATACAGCAAACCTCTCCCTCTTCTTCTAGTTCCAACCAATCCTACAGTTCGTTGTCTGATGTGCAATCAGAATTTTTTTTTCTTTCTGCACCCTTGAAGGATTGTTTTCTAACTCTACATAATCACTGTCATATTCTCTAGGGTTGTAGTGATACTACTAACATCAGCTAGGAGTTCCTCTAAAATGAAATTAATTTCTGCACATCAATAATTCTGGAAACCGGTGCAATCCCTGTTAATTCTGAATTAACATATGTTCAAGAGTCAGTTTCAGGAATTGAGATTTAGCAGAATTGCAGGCTTGAATCCTGTATAGTTAAACTTAGGAGAGGGTCATTTAGCACTGAATTGACAAGATTAGCAATAGAAATCTGATTTGGCACTAAACAAATTAGGTTTAGTCAAGTTCTGTTTACAAAGTTATGTCCTCTAGAAACCAGATTCAATGGGGTTTCCAAAGTTTAATAGCCCAAAAGATAACTGAATTTCCTGTCATTCAAACTTCAGATAACATCATCTAACTGAACTCACCAAGTTGAGCTCCCACCTGTTCCAGGATCTTCAGAAATTAGTTTCAGATTCTAGTTTAAAGACCTTCTGCATTTCAAAAGTCAGATTCAGAGATCAGCAATATATTCGTATCCTCTACTGCTAATGCATCTTATGACAATTCTTAATTCTTGAAATAACAAGAGTACCAAGTTTAAAAAAAACCAGATTTGATTTCTGAAATCTGCTGCTCAGCCTTTAGTTTCAGAATTTTGATTCAAGGAAATTCCAACTTAAGTCGATGGAGAATTCATCTTAGAAGAAGGCATCATCTGACACTGAGATGGCTGGGGCTTCAATTCAAACCATATTAATTAGAAATCACTCAAAAGAGTTAGCACTAAACAGGATTTGGAACTTAAAGGCAATCTAGCTTAATTCACCCAGGATTCATCCTTTAAGGAAATCTCATTTGGCACTAAAACAATAGGAAGCTGAGTTCTTGTTGCTGCTATCTACAATTCACAATACCTTTGGCACGAACAGGGATTCTTTCAGATTCTTTTTTTTTCACATATATTCTGCATTTTCACTTCCAGTATATCCTCATTCCATTGTCAATCATATACACTTCTTTGGGAGGAAGAGTCAAAGCTCAGCACAGATTTTAATCACTCGAATTCACATTACAGATTTTCCCAATTGTTTTGTTCTTTCAATTCCTGCCTTGTATCAACTCCAACTCCTTAGTTTTTTTTTTTTTTAAAATCTGAATCCAATGATTTATTCCAATCTGAAAACATTCCCCTTCTGTTGCTTCCTTTGATCAAAAATTCACGAACATCTATTCCCCTTAGCTTGCAAACATCTTCTCAAATTAGCACACACGAAACAAGACCTTCATTTCTGAAACTATGGTTCTGAATTTTGGATTCCCAGATTTCAGCTTTCTCCTTGTACTTATCTGTCTATTCCAGCCTTCCAGATGCAGGATTTCTATATTCAAGTTCAATCTACATGTTAGGACTTCATAAATGAAACTTGATTCTGGATAATCATGATCAAAAGTAGCTTCAGAGATTGGCACAAAAGAATGGTTTTTTTTCTACCGATTTGATTCCTGAATTCAGAACAAGCTTAACATTTGATGGTCCTGAATTCTGAGATCTAGAATTAGAATTTAAGGATGTCTTTACAAGCTTGATCCCACACTGAAACTTCAGATTTACTGTCATCTGCAGATTTCAGAGACCCCAAATTCAGAATTTTCCGAATTGAGGAGCATATTCTGAAAAAGTTGCTGTTGGTTTGCTCAAATCTTGCTTGGTTTTTTTTTTTTCTACGATACCAAATGAATGCATTCCTCTAGCTTTTCAGGGATTGAGTTTCAATTGCAAAGATCTGAATCTGAATTCTGGAGTTCATATTTAGATCAAACTCAAGCTTAAAGAATTTCTGCAATTCAAGGATTTAAAAAAATCAGATTCATAAATGCTAATCTTTGATTTGATAACCCTTCTTACTTGTTGAGCCTTTCACTCATCTGAGAGTTGCACAAGAAATTTGGCATGCAACTGATACACCAATTTCAGATTCCTCTCGGAAAGTGTCACCTATAAGAGAACGACCAACTGACTGCTAAACATCTCAAGGAGCTCAACAAAGCAATTGTGAACTCTAAGGAGTTCAGTAATTTGTCTATATGTTTATTAAAATTTGTACCAAATCAAGCTCCATCATCTTTATCAACACTACTAATGTTTCTCATTTTACAATCCTTCGAATGTCTCATACACCTTTGTCTCTGATCTCCAACGAATTTCATGGTCATTGAGCAACACGTACTCAGCTCCATGTATATTCTACCAAATCCCTACACAACTTCATACACACATCAGAAATCAAACAAACTTAACTTAAACTCTTTACCCAAACATATCAAAACACCTTATGATCAAATACGACCACTTAGGACATAATCGCCCTAATACTTCCCAACAACTAGGCATCTAGTAGAGGCTACCTGAGGCCTAGGCTGCCTAACAATTAGGCACTAGGGCGAAGCTCTCTAAGTAACACTTTCTAGTCAGAAGTTAAATGTTGTTATCAGAACATGATATACTTGAACAATCTAAAACACATTACGATATCACAATGATTGATCAAATCCAAATATCAAACTTAATAACTATCTTTGAGGTTGAAGCTCCATATAGCTTTACGTTCGATCCAATAAATGGATCATCCAAGATTGTTTTTTGATCTCCTAGACCATTGTGAGTAATAGACAATCATCAAATAACCCACTTACCACATTTAGCAAGCATTATATATTAAATTAGAAGGGAAGAAGCAATTTCCCAACCCCAATATTAGAAAGATAAAAGTTAAACCTTTCTTATTCAGGCATTGAGAACGATTGCCGAGACTACAAATTTGGCAATACAAATGCATCCAAATGGCTATCCACCCTCCAAGGAATCTAAGGATAGTTTCTAGTGATAAAAACATAACCCATTTAAAATAAACTAGGCGGTTAAAATAAGCCCGTCCAAAGTCTAAATATTATTTTCTTTTGTTGGTTCAAGCCTAAAATGCCCCTTTTTGTACTTTTACCAATTTTAATATATGTATTCTATTTTGCGCTCTTAATGAATCCTTGATATTATTGCATTTTAGAAAGTATACTAGATTCATTCAAGTATCATCTATCATTCCCACAAGGATCAAAGATTGACTACTAGTTTTAGTATTGATGACCTTCTTCTTTTTTTTACCAAGTATTACCAAATGTACAAAATTGCTAGATTAACCATTTTACCTATTGTCGTCTGGAGATGCCCAGTCGCCGCTAGTCCTAAAACATGACCTTGTCGCAATAACGACTCCAAAATAAAAATCAAAACACCAAAATCGAAAGACATTACATACCTTTTCTTTGATACCATGAATTGGTACCAGATAAACTCCACAAATCCGTAAATATCAAAAGACTTGGGAACCTGCTTTGATACCAAATAAATTGTCACGCCCCGGGAGATGGCTGTCCAAAAAATTTCGACAGTATTTCCCCTGTAACAATTTACTTTCCCTAAATACAAATATCATAAGGCCTACATGGCCACAATAAGGCCTACACAGCCACAATCCACACATGTCAAAAATATATAACAAGTAATAAACAATGTGAATAAGGTCCACAACCAGTAAATATAATATGCACCACAAAACTGAACATGTCTAAGAAAATCCATACGACAGAATAAGTTCTGACACAAATACTGAAAAACATAGCAAAACCAAAATGATCGAGGTCAACTCGACGAGGAACTAGCAACACGGCTCTCTAGACAAACGTCAACCTGAAAAAAATGAAAACCAACGGGATGAGTTCAAGGAACTCAACGGATATCTACAGATATGTACAATAAGCTATCTAGCAGTAATAACCATGCCTATACAGTAAGAAATACACAATGAAAATATGGAAAAACTGTACATACCAGAATCATCTATACTAACACAACAGCACGGACCCTGCAACAAATGCAAGGTCGCCAAACCAAATACATAAGGCCTCCTGTATGTGCATGTCAAACATATGCAGCAAACAAATACAGTAAGCAATAATAAATGCAATTCATATCGTATGCATATGATGCAATGACATGGTCACCCCTAACGCCAGTCAACTACCATCACCGACAATGGTGAGGTCGAGTGGGTAGGGCTATGACAACTGTGCACTCTGCCGTCACTGCTCCTGAGTGACTGAGTGGACAGAATGCTGACGTAGTACACCTATCCTTCTACCCCAAGTCACATGGGGGAGCAACGCTCTCATCTTCTCGTCTTATAGTACGAAAGAGGGATCCTTGTAATGCTACCACGCTACGACACCACTACCTTTGATGCGACCGAGCGGAGCCTTGACAGAGCAACTGCACACACCCTCCTGATATACCACTAACTGTGAATGGTAGTGTGTGCAAATCATATAATTAACAACGGGCTCAGACTACAAAGAAGCCGATGATCGCTAGTATGCAAATCCTGCAGCGACGGGCTCAAACTACAAAGGAGCCGATGATCGCTAGTATGCAATCCTGCAACGACGTGCTCAGACTACAAAGGAGCCGATGATCGCTAGTATGCAATCATGCAAGGATGGTGCATGACACTAATACATGCAACACCTACCAATCTATGCCTAGTAAGGAAACAATATATCATATACAGATGAAATGGAACAGTAGGCGTCGGTCTAACCTAAAATTTCACTGAAATCTGAAGTTAAGACCACTTAACATTTTGAAAAACTGTTAATCCAATTCTGTTACATTTGCTTTTGGACTAACTTGTAATGCAGATTGGAGAGACAAGGATTTTGACTCAGGGCAACTTTATCTGGAATCCAGTCGATCGGACGGTCCAGGCTCCTAGAAGGTTGAATCTAGGTGACTCGGGTTCAGATAATCGTAGTGGAAGTCAAAGTTCATCTAGATCCTCCATGTCAGCAAGGAGTCGACTGGAAGGGGAATCCAGGTGACTGGAAGCGCCGAGTCAGCTGCGTAGATGGTGGATCGACGGTCTGCGTGGAGTCGCCTGGAAGGAAAATCCAGGCATCTTGAAGGTCTTATAAAAGGACATCGAATAGAGGCTTCAGTACATCAATTGAGAGCTTTCCATAGCAAGCCGATGGCACTCTGAGCGAAAAGGAAAACCCTAGCAACCGTTATAACACCGGAGTCGCACCGCAAGCTTCATCCTCTTCTCCGGTGATATTGGTAATGATTTAGTTATTGTATTTGAATTCTACGATAAAGTTTTATCATAATATTTTTGTAAATTGTTACAACTCTTTTCCGTAAGAAAAGAGTTATATATTGGATTGCCCGTACGTAAACGATCAAAGATCGTGGGCCTTGGAGTAGCAGCTAGTGGTTGTAAACCAAGTAAAAATAAAGTGTGTTCTTTGTGATTGTTATTATTATCACTTTCATTATTTCCACTGCAACGACTTTGATTTATGAGCATAATCGACGTGTTTGAAAAATCGAGAAAACGCTAAAAAGATAGCGCTATTCACCCCCCCCCCCCTCTAGCGCATCTACGATCCTACAATGATATGGTTGTTATCTATATGGATTATAGCCAATGAGAACTATCTAGTACATATCATATCAAACTCACTCCAAAGTGTGACCTCACCCCTACTAACATCAATCCCTAACCTAGCTAATAGAGATGTCAAAATATGGCAATAGGGTATGTGAACCCTCCTACTAGTGCTGATGCTGGATGAATATATGATGGCATGAAATATATGCAGACTAATATCTATATTTAATCTCTAACAAAATGCATATAATATGAATGAATGAAATGGTCATATCATAGCTACATCCCTGGTAGTCAAGGGTAGGATGCATGTCACTAAGACCCTATACAAAATGTAATCATATATCCTAAGTTTGACATATGAGAACTGACTCACTGTAGGTACCCTCTCCTCTCTAAAGAAATACGAATGCATCTTGTCTAATGTAATATGGGAGTAGGGCTCACCAAATGGTAAGTCCCTAGGAGAGTAACACAAAAATGGGCATGATGAAGGTCTAAGTCCTAAATAATCCCTAATGACAATAGGAGATAATAAAAGGTCTCTACCTGAAACTCTAGTGTTATAGGTAAGATCACCGATCTTAATCAGGTTATTGTACAACTCGGCATACAATCCTATGTTAGCCGAGCTAGTATAATAAACAAAGCTACCTAATCTGTAATAATTAGTGACCTTAACGGAGGGTATGCATGATCGCATAAAAAATATCCTATATAGATATCTAATGTGCAGGGGTCTGTATAAGATGGATGAAAACCTAGCCCTAAATTTCTGTATAGGAAATCTAGGGTTAGTGCTAAAAGTACTGAAGGTGTCAACCTCAGTACTGGTCTTTCTTTTACTCCTATCAACATATAAAATTAATTTACTTTGAGAGAAACTTAAACAAATAACTATCATATTTTGGTTGTAGGGTGTTACCTAGGCATGTTGTCGATGATTATTACAAGAAATGACGACCCTAGACAGCTTGGATGTTGATTGGGGTCAAAAACGTCAAAAATAACATAGAAGGTTGGTTTGAGGCGCCAGGAGTCGAAGGCTCCAGGTGACATATAAAACCATTCGAAGCGCTCGGATGTGATTTGGGCCCCTAAAGAGTTGCTTCGAACTGCCGTGTGGCGGCGAGAAGAAGCGAGGCGAGATGCCCAGAGGTGTTCCGAGCACCTCAACCATAGAAAAGGCAAGCTTTTTAGACTGATTTTTCGTCAAAACTCTTAGTGTATCAGGGCGCCCGGAGGCATAAAGGGTGCCTTGAGGGTTTTATCCGGGGCACTTGGATTCGTTATAGGTGCCCGTTCCGGTAGGTTTTATATTTTTAATTGAGTTTAAGATTTATTAATTAAGTGAATTTGTTAAAATAAAATTGTGTTTAAGATTGAATTTGATTAAGTTTAGTTGAATTTCATTTGAATTAATTTATTAAGTTTATTTTTAACTAAGTGTTGAAGATTTATTATTTTAAATTAAATTTAGTTATTAAGTTTTGATTAAGTTAACTTATTAAATTAATTATGATTAAGTTAAAATTAGGTTAAACTTTTAATTATTAGTTAAATTCAAAATTATTAATTAAGTTAGATTATTTAATTATATAGGATTAACTTAATAATTTGGTCTAAACTTATTATTATTAATTTAATAATTAAGTTTAAGGTTAGAGTTATTTAATTTAGTTTTATTTATTAATTAATTTATGGTCAGTTTAATAAGATAGTTTGTTAATTTTATTTTTATTTTTAATATTATTTTAATTAAATTTGATTTAAATTAATATTATTTTTAATATTATTTATGCGATAGTAATTAAATTCTTGAATTAATAGATTAGATTAACTTAAGTTAATTAAGATTAAATTAATAATTAAATTTACATTTAGATTTCATTTAATTAAAGTTAAATTAATAATTATCTTTAAGATTTTATTTGAGTTAGATAATTAACTTAGATTCCTTAGTTTTAGTTTGGTTTAATTAAACTTATGTAAAATATGGTTAAATTAATTATTTAGACTTTTTAAATTAATTTAATTGAGTTTTAATTTATTTATAATTTTTAAATTAAATTTAGTTGTGTTTTAATTTATTTAGAATTTTTAAATTAAATTTAGTTGTGTTATAATTTATTTAGAATTTTTAAATTAAGTATAGTTGTGTTATAATTTATTTAGAGTTTTTAAATTAAGTTTAGTTGTGATATAATTTATTTAGAAATTTTAAATTAAGTTTAGTTATGTTATATTAAATGAATTAGTATCAAATTAAGCTTTAAATCCATCTCTCTTATCTAGCTTAGGTTTAGTCTATGTTCAAAAAGAAAAAAATAAAAAAAATTAATTTATCTAACTCATATGGTTTTTCTTTTGGGAGGATGATGATGACTCATCCTATATTACTTTGAGTATCTTCTTCATCTTTTGATGCTTCTTCATTCAACTTGGGACACCCGTCTTCGAAGTGCCCCTTCTGATTGCACTAATAGCAAGTTGAGTCAGACTTTGGAGTAAATGTTGAATTTGATCTGTCCTTCTTGCTTCGTGTTTCTCTTTTGATTCAATATGTGTTGAATCCTTTTTTCTTCTTCACTAGTCTCCAAACGAGGTTGACTAGTTTGGCGGTGGTCTCGTCATCGTCGTTGTTGGATTTAGACTCCTCTGATTGTAGTTCAACTTTCACCTTTTGCTTGTTCTTCTTTAGTTGTCCTACAAAAAGAGTTATAACCTTCTCGGCTTGGCTTGTGTTAGTTTATTCATGGAGTGCAAGTTCAGAAAATAATTGATCTAATTTAATTTTTGAGAGGTTTCAGAGAAACTTTGTAAGCATCGACGATCGATGCTCATAAGGTGTTTCTCGAGAAAGCTCTCAGTGCATACCTTATGATGTCCAAAATTTTCATGGTTTGTTTGATTGCGTGCAACCCTTTGAGAATGTCCTAGAGTCGAGCGTGAAGTTGACTAACAGACTCTCCTTCTTGTATGGTTATGTTATATAAATTATTTAAAAGTAAATCCCTTTTGCTTGGTGTCGGATGTTTCTTCGTGGAGCTTGATTAGCTTGTTCCATAGAACTTGTGTGCCGATAAAAGGCCGACCCGACTGAGCTCCTCTTTGGTCAAGCCATATTGAAGAGTCTGAGTAGCTTTAGCGTCACTTCTACTATTCCTTAATGATGGGGTTACATTCCTCACAACCCATTTGACTTCCGTCTTGTTTGATAGGTAGTGTGAATTTGGTCTAGATAGAGATCTACATTTCCTCTTGGGTCTTCAAGTGGAACTTCATGCGACTCTTCCAATAACCGAAATCATCTCTGGTGAAGAGTAGGGACAAGTTGTGTTGTAACTCTTGGTGTGCCATTTAGAAACTTGCACACACACAAAAAGAATTTTATGTTCAAAGACTTAATCTTGGATTAGTAGTGTAGGAAGAATAAAATACCCGAAGGAAAATGTCGCTCGAGTGGTGTTACACCAACTTCTAGCAATTTTGAAAAACCAAAAAATTTGTCAGAAGAGGTGATTGCATCAATTGTGGCTAAGAATGAAACAAATGAAAAACCATAAGCTCAATTGGCGATTGGTGGTTGCACCAAATTTAAACACCCTCGCTTTGATACTAATTGTCGGATCGAGAAAGCGTTAGAAAAGGTGAATAGCATGATTTGTACGCATTTAAAAATCGTTCAAAACAAACAAAGTAGTGCAACGGAAGTAAAACAAAATAAGAACACTTTTATTTTTACTTGATTTACAGCATCTAGCTGCTACTACAAAGCCCGCAGTCACGCTGATCGCTTTTGTTGGGCAATCACTATTAACCTTCTTTTTGGAAGAGAAGAAGGTTTGTTTCTTGGGCATTACACAAATAGCGTTCGAAAAAGTAACAATCTTACCAATCTAGAAATCAGTACAGAAAGAACGAATATGAAAGCAACTAATTACACATTACCAAATCCTAAGCTCGTTTGAGCTTATAGCGGTGTCACGGCATTGTTGCGTCATTGAAGCTTGCGCGTAGCAATGTTTTGACGTCAGAATGTTGGCATAGAATGGAAGAAGAGAAGCATAAAAAATTGTTGTTGCAGGTTGCTGTTCGAACGTACTTTTATTAAGCATTTCAAGCACCTGATTCCCTTCCAGGTGCCTCCAACATATCTTATCTAATTCGACTTGTCGGTAAGTTATCCACCTCCGAGTGCTTGGAATCCTTCTGGGTGCTTGAACCACTGACATGGCTGCATCTAACCGAGACTCTACCCACATCGAGTTTATACCTCCTTGAGCCCTTGATCCCTTCCGGGCGCTTGAAATCTGACAGCTCCAACAACTAGATTTCAAGCCATCAAGGGCGCCTGGAACTACTCGAGGCGCCCAGATCTCGCTGTTTCCAGCCAACTCACATTTGTTGCTTCCTGCATCATAGTGTTAGCACAAATATATAAGCAGTATTAATGGCAGCCTTTTAGCTATCTAATCTCAACTTTCGGTCTCTCATAAAACCTCAAGTTGGACTGATGCCTACTGCTTTCTTTCCGAGAGTGTGTCCTCACTACTCCACTCGGGAGAGTTTACCTATGTCAAACCTTGGTCCACCCAACCTGTTTGGACTTTTGCTCAACTCGATCTTGACTCTTAGGACTTTTCGCTAGACCTTGCTCTCAACCCTGTCTAGACTTCCATTTAGTGTCCTCAACCCCCAAGGCTTCTTGCCCGATGCCCTCAATGTATCGAGATTTCCGTCTAGTCACTCCGACTAGGACTTCTTACCTAGTCTCAACTATGACTTGCCTGTTTTGCTATACCTGCATACTTAGATCAACTTATCAGTCCACAAACAAGACTTAACCTTGAACCTTTGTCAATATCAAAACATAGGTTCGATTCTAGTGTTCTCTGTACTAACAATGTCTTCACAAGGGAAGGTTCAAAGAGTAAAACCTACCTATTTTATACAAGATTCAACTATTGAATATTATGACATATCATATTTTCATTCATATAGGAGATTGTTGAAAAAATATGAATGGAAAAATGATGGATGGAAAGAGACTCCATTGTGAATGGGACAGTAGTCCCATATTAGGAGTTAAGTGACATTAAGGTTGATCTATAATGAATCACAACTGTGGAAGTTGGGAATGTGTGCATGCTTGCATGAGAGGGTGCAAATTCAAAGTCCGGATTGCACCTAACCCTAGATGACTCTTGTGTGAGCACTACCTGCACACTTTGAATACCAGACCGATCAAGATAAAATTTGTCCAAGCGAGTCAACCTACATTTTTCCACCCGAAATAGTTTTGCTACTTGCTCAATTGTGTAATGGATGAATTAATGTGCAAATATGAAACGGTTCACAATAGAGAATTTGTAACTGCCTAAGTGAAAAGACTGACCATTGATGGTCGACAGCTAGCATTTTAAGATGGGTGAGTAAAGGCGAGTAATGACCTTTTTTTAACCATTTAATACTGCCAAGGTTTGAGCTCCTATATAAGGAGACTCCGATCAAAAGCTAGATGCATAGAAGCAAAAGTAGAAATCAATCCACCTTTGTTCCCTCTCGTTTCTTTTTCTCTATAGTGCATCATTTCGCTCAGCAGACTTTTATGATAGAGTTCAGGTACATGCTCGATTCGCCACGAACAAGCAGTGCTTGGTTGTGTACGTGGTTATGTCATTGTATCTTGAGAAACAAACATCCCACTTAACCCCTCAACATAATCGTAGGGGATAAATTTATTTTAAGAAAACTATGTCAAATACAGGGTTCAGTATCTTTCTCTTCCAACTTGGCGTTCAAGCAGTGACGACCCATTCGGACTCGACCGACTCGACAATTGATTATCAAGCGATGCTACCACTCAAGAGCACCAAGCGTTCCATTTGAGACCAATCAATGTCCCACTCGGTAGTACTAGGCATTCCACTCGGAAACAATCGACCTCCCACTCGGGAGCACTCAATGTACCACTTGAGGGCTTTTAGACAACTTGGGGACCCAACAACTCAGCACTCAACAACTCAGCTCAACTCAATTCAATCATATAATGTTGTTCAGTCGTTCAAATTATTCATCATTCCTGGTTAGATAGTTTAAGATTATTGATTTAAATTATTTTGATAGTTAAATTTATATTTATTATTTTTATAAATTTAAAATTGAGATTATTCCTGTCATCTTTGATAAATATCTCCACCCCTCTCAATTAGATAGATTGTCCAATGGTTATTGGGCCGAATGAGAGAGAGAGGCGTTAATTGTTTATGGGATGAACGCCGCAATAGTTATGACGCTTGACAATGAGAGTTTAGGTTATCTTTGACAAAATAGAGGTTAATTTGGTTGGTATTACTTTTGAGTAGTTGAGTGACAAGAAACTTTATTTGATAATTACTCAACGATGTACATAGTGCTGGCTAGAATAGAATACCACAATCATTTTAATTTTAAATTGATCGAACACCAACACTGACCATCAACAATCCAATTGCGAACGAGGCGTTGACCATTCATTTGTCTACACCTACCATGCATCGTCTCTGACTTTCCTCCACTTTTCCAATCTTCTTGGCCTACTTTGACATCGTCCTCAATCTGTCTAGCTCCATCAGCGTCACTGATTATATTAAACCAAGCTGCTATTTGCTGCCAGTCGCTTCAGCACCCACCTGCTATAATATATATATATATGCCCCGGCCGGCCATCCCATGCACCCTAGGACTCATTCCATGGTGACGAGAAGATCCACCGGCGGCGCCAGCGGTAGATCGCATCCCAAAGTGGTGGTCATCGAGACGCGGCACGTGCGGACGGACACGGAGCACTTCAAGTCGGTGGTGCAGAGCCTCACCGGAAAGGGCTCCACCCTCGCCGCCGTCGTGCCGGAGAAGCCGGCCACCAGTTATCCCGGAGGAGTTACTGCCGACCGATGTGGTAGCGTTGTCGGTGTCAGCATATGGCCGTTGGCGGCGGAATACCTTCCGGCGCCGGCGCCGGCGCTGGCGCTGCAGCCTCCTCTTCTTCTTCCGCCTTGGCCTTCGTACGAGTCGTTGAATTCGGTGGCAGAGATATCATCATCAGATGATTATAGCTACATGCTTCATCAAAATTACTATGCATGATGTATGTCGTCTCTGTGATCCTCCACCGGCTAATTCGGCTATGTATTTCTATGGAATATTGCAATAGCAATATCGCGTATTGTAATTTTTCTAAACCATAAAATCACTATTATCTGCACCAACTTAGTCTCAAGAATTTAAAACCACTCCAAATAATTTATATGTTTTTATGCCTCATCTTATCTGTTCCGATCAAATACCGTGGATAAATCACACGTCAACGAACAATCCAACGTTACGTCCACATTTTCTAGGGGTCAACATCGAGGAGAATGGGAGAGCTTGAAAAGCACTTCAACATAGAGTTATAATAGCGCTAGAGAAAGATCTTGGCAGGTCACTCTGACACTCAAGTTAAAGGTTGCTCCATATATTGAAAAGCAAGAAGAAGAAGAACAACGAGAGAGAACTTAGTGGAGTACCAAAGAGAGAGAGAGAAACCCCTTTGTCCTTACCCCTGTAGGATTTATGTAGCTATCAGAAAATATCTCTACGTCGTACACTACATTCCTCTACATCATCCTCGTGTGAGCTAGTAAGAGGGACCAAATCCGACAGCCATTGTTAGCCTTTCCATTAGATGAACACCACATATCTGATGAATGGTATCCAAGGACCAAATCTGACCACCACATGACCACTTCACCATTCATATGGTGTCATATGTTTCGAGATATTCGCAGTTGTTGTCCACACGTGTTCTAAGTAGGTCCTATAGAGTGGAGATCCAATTCAAGAAGGGATGAGAAAATGAGGTCGATATTGCGTATCCCTAAGGATAGATAAAGTTGGTGACTGAGACCAAGACAGTGAGGATGTCAGCAGCTAAGACTGAGACCTTCCGCAAGCAAACGAGGTTGAGGCATGCTGTAGATGACCGAGGTTGAGACTAGTGACTGAGGTCGAGATTGGGAGGATGTCGACTGCTGAGACCAAGACCTTCCACAAGCAAACTAGGCCGAGGCATGCTGTAGATGATCGAGGTCGAAATTGATGACTAAGGCTGAGACTAGGAGGATGTCGGCAGTTGATACCGAGACCTTCCACAAGCAAATGAGGCTAAGGCATATTGTAGATGACCGAGGCCCAGACTGATGACTGAGGTCGACATTGGGACGATGTTGACGGTTGAGACCGAGACCTTTCGCAGGCAAACGAGGCCGAGGCATGTTGTAGACGACCGAGGCTGAGACTAAGAGGATGTCAACGGTTGAGATAGAGATCTTTTGTAGGCAAACAAGGCCGAGGCGTACTATAGATGACCAAGGTCGAGACCGATAACTAAGGCCGAGATTGGGAGAATTATAGCGGCTGAGATCGAGACCTTCTGCAGGCAAACGAGATTGAATCTCAGTAACTTTTTCATCTCCAAGTGAATTCTATTCCTTGTGATGAAGATGTTGAGTAGGTTCAATCAAACCCGAGTCTTATTTGAACTACCTGCATCTTATCTGGACTAAGTCTGATTCTCCCTTGGTTATATTTGTTAACCTTGACTTGGACTATCAAATCAACATAACTGTTAACCCTAGGGGCCATGTGGAGGCGATATGATTCTACCACATCATTTCCTATGAAGTATTACATAAAGCTCTCCGTGACAATACCAATTATAGTAGTTTGGTATAAATCCATTTCTATATATATGTACTTTCACGGTATCTTCATCACGGAAAGCTTTATTTCTACATTTACAATGATTACACAGACAACGTAACTCTGGACTATTCATGTATTCTGGACGACTCTTAGCAAAATTCACAAACTTTTCAACTCTAGCATAAAATTCAGCTCGGATAAATCTATTGTCTAATCTATTATACATCCAAGCTTTATTCATATACACTTAAAATATATATTTCTATTGAATACAAATAATATGTTAAACTAAACACGCATTGAATAATATGTTAACCTAAACACACATTGATTATATCAAAAATATATTAAGTGTAAATTTTAACTATATATACACTCTATCTCTCACTCTCCTTTATCTCTTTCTGAACCATCACATAGTTGAAAGAATATCATGTCTTAAATTTAATTTTGCCGTTAAGGTAAAAATTAAACAACTTAAAAGAATATCATACCTTAAATATTTCACATGAAAGCAATCAAGCATAACAAGCATATCATTTAGATCACAGCTACATATCATTTAGCTCATATGAAAGGAATCAAGCATAACAAGCATATCATTCCCAATTCGTTCATAGTTGTACAAATTCTATCATATCATTTAGATCACTTTTATCGGAATAGAGAGAAACGGAATAGAGAGAAACGGATCTTATTGCTGAAGTATGCCGCCGGTAGGAGAGAAAGCCAGCTCGCCGAGAGCAGCTCGCCGAGAGGAAGGAGCTCGCCGTTGGTAGGAGAGAAGGCCGGAGAGAAAGCAGCTCGCCGAGAGGAAGTCGAGAGAGGAGACAAGGCCAGAGGAGATCGACAGAAATAACCTCACCGCCGGGAGGAGACAAGGCCGGAACTATCACCGGGACAAGAGAGCCCGCCGGGAGAAGAGATCGCCGAGAGAAGGGAAGAGGTGTCGCCGAAGAAGAACACATGCGCGCGCGGAGAAAAGAGAGGCCAGGGAACCACAACTTTAGCGACGGATATTTATTTCCATCGCTATTTCTGTCACTAAATTCCGTCGCTATTTCAATCGCTATAGCGACGGAAATAAATTTCGATCGCTACCTTTTATTTAGCAACGGATTTAATTTATCCGTCGCTAAAATTAGCGAAAAAAATTTCTGTCACTAATTCCATCGCTATTCCATAGTATTTTTATGCTGTACCAAGGATTTCTTAACATAGATGCTTGGTGCCATGTTTAACATACTTTAAATTCAAGTTTAGATTTCGATCCTATACATATAACGAGACCATCTTCATAATTGTTTTCATCTTATTCATTTGTAATAAAGAAATCTTATAAATTGTTAATTAGCTCTTATTCGGATCGAGTAAATGATTAGACAATCTGACAAATGATATGAGGAATATAGGATTATTAAAAAAATCTTATTTGATGGATAAAATCGATTTAATATGCAAATAAATTATTTTTATCTAGCAGAATTGAAAATAGCTAAGTAAAAAAAATAAAAATAAAAAATTATAAATAGTCAGTCTCATGGACTCAATTCCTGGGGTGGCCGACCGGAAAATAACTAAGTAGAAATAGGAAAAAGTTGAAATAACCTAAAAAATAGGCATTAATTGAAAATCAATGACATTTTTTATAAAATTTAAAAAATGAGAGATTATTTTCTTTTTTCCTGGTGGAGGAAAAAAGGTTGACTATCTAGAAGCTTGTTGGGGCAAGCAAGTACAAATCAAATTATTGAGTCAACCTATGGTCAACGGGCATACTTGGAGTTGAGCACGAGATCTAGGGAGCTCGTTTGTTTCTATACAAAGCTTGACTTAACATGGAAAAACTAGGTCGTTTGTTGCCGTACAAAGCTTTATTTATAATAAAATTTTAAAAATTATATAATAGCAATATTTTAAAATATTATTTAAATTATTTAATCTTTAGTTAGGAGTAAATATTTCAAAACAAATTGTGGAGCCTGCCCTTGCCATCTCTATTCTATTCAGTTATCATGGACCTCCCCGGGGCAATGGTGGAGACATCCTGCCCTTGATCCCCAGCTACGGCGTAAAATCCAAATGGGGAATGCAATCAAAGGATGCTGGGCATCCATTGGCCGCCGTATGCGCCTTGATTTCCTGGTGGTCGGTGGAAAATAGGACCGGACCGGACCGACCACCCCCAGGGATTGTGTGACTGGGAATTATCTTTTTTTCAGTATTGCTTTCTAAAAGATTGAGATGAATCACTTGGAGGGTCTTCTATAAAGATTGAGACGAATCCACCAGGAGGGGGTGAATAGGCAATTGAATTTTTTTTTTTTAAGAAACAGAAGGCAAGGTTGCCGAAGCAGGCGGGACTACTGGGCGGAGAGGTGTGTTGAGCACTACCAAAGTATATGTTAGACATATAGATTTTTTTAAAATAAATTCATCTCCTCTCTCACCATGTTTAGAGGTTCGCACGGATGTCTATTTCTCAGCATAAAATAGTTCAACTACGTTAGTAACCAAGCGTAGGCTACTTGTGGGGAAGTGAACCATACTCAAACGTTATCATCGAGAGAGCAAAAGAAGAGTTGCCGAGCAGACTGCCCAATAGAGAGGTGAAGAATGTGGGAGGAAGGAGTTGGATGGACTCTTTACTGTGTGCTCTATGCACTTTGTTCTTCTGTTTTTTTTTATCTCATTAGAGGAATCTTCTTTTATAGCTCTGAACTTTGGCAGCATTAAATGGTCGAATAATGACCACTCATTATCTCATTGGCTTGAAGCGCCAACAATTGACCATCAATGATCAACCGTTACCATTCAGATGGTTACAAGTTAGCCATTAACGTTTGACTATTTCAGATCGATTATTAATATCTCTGTTACACACTTGATAGAAAAATAATCTGAGTGAAAACATATAATTGATGGAATTAATATGTGCACAAGTCAATTGAATTTAATACACTTTGAATTTTGTTCCTACAAGCATGCGCATGAGAGAGAACCTCTCATCAATAGAGATTCATAATATTTAAAATTATGATTTAATATAAATCAATCTTCATACTATAAAACTCTCAACGTGAGACTAAACTTCCATTCAAGTTGCAGACCATTTTTTTTCATTTACTTTTCCAACAGCATTTATATACACTTTTGTTAATGCACACATCCTTCAACAACTTCCTACCCACCTCCTAGCTCGGTAGTTCTAGAGCTCTTGGCTTACCACTCGACAACTCTCTGCTTGGCTTGCCACTTGACAACTCTATGTCCAACCTTCTAGATTGACAACTCGACCTCTTTGCTTGGCCTCTCGGCATTTGATAGCTCAAGCTCTCTACTCTACCTCCCGGCTCAACAATTCCCACTCGACAATTTAACCACTCGAGCTACTCGACCACTCAACACTCAGTTATTCGATAGGATTTTGAGCCTTCCAGGTTCATCCAAATGAAATATATCAAGTAGGAAAGGTGAAGATAGATTCACTACATACCTAAGAAATCGTATGTTCAGACTTTCATAGTGAAATTTTGCGCACACAAGTTTAGACGTATCTTTAACTTGTCATATATTAGAAACCATAACATCTATAACCATTTGAACAAAAAATACCACAATGACTAAAGTCAATTCTTCGATCTATCAATCGATAGATGCCACTCTATTATGGACTCATTTCCTTCTGTCAAACAAATGCTGAAAGTGACAGGAGAAAAAAAAAATCACTGGTGGTACACTACAAGAGTGACTGGAGAAATTTTCGATAACACATATATGTATGGACACTTTGAATGAGGTGTATCAAATTGCCACAATACAACTAGGACAATAGAAACTCCACTGATGCTTGCATTTTCTGAGAGGATTTTCTGGTGGAGCTGATAAGGGCCAACTTTTTCAAAACACAAAAAGAATAACAAGAAGAAAATTTCCGACTAAAGCAAATCTAACAGGGGAGGCTGTTCCGATGGTCCCTGAAGAGGTCTAGACTGTGATGCTTTTGATTGTCTTCCACTCCCTTGGTTTCTGCCACGTCCTCTTCCAATGGCAGTTGCTGGTGGTGGAGCAATTCTAGGAGTAGGTTGTCCATTGTTAACTGAGGCAAATATGGATCCTAGATCTGTAGTTTTAGGGGCACTGCTGTTAGGGTTGAAGTAACTCACACCTGATGCAGAGCCTTGACCTCCAGCAATTGACGCAGATGGACGGTTCAGCTGACCAACACTTTGACTTTTCATTGGCAAACCACCTTGATTGTTTAGGTTCGAGATCAAACTCCCATTTTGTGTCTGTAACTGCACAATAGAGTTGTTGGTGGAAAATCCTGCACTGCTCATGCCTACTGAAATTCCATAACTCTGATTTGGTGCATTTACAATCCCTAAGCTGCTTGCTGAATTACTTGATCTCGGTGGCCAATCGGCAAAGGGATCCAAATCATTAAAAGAATTGTTAGAAGTCCCTGTGGGATTCTGGTTTTCATTAACACCCAATTTTGCACCAAACCCAGAATATGAGTTTGAAGGAGGCCATTCTATGTCGACCGGAGTGCATGTTGGAGAAGTATGCTGGCTAGATACTGCAGTCAAAGACTGCAAACGAATATCAGTGATAGGCGCCTGCTGCACAATTGGTAGTGACTGTTCAGGTTGATGGCTGGCCTTCCCAGGAAGTGATGTATTGCCAGTATTCTTTACTGCTGGACCCCAGTCTTCATCCCATGACGGCCTACTCTTGGTTGATGAGTTTTGTTCAGTTAGTTTTGACAATGGTTCAGTCTTCATTTCATTAGCTGACATGGCAGACAGTTTAACTTCCGGAGATCCAGAATCAGTCACTGTGACACCCCGTTTCTCTTCTATCTTCCTGAAAGAGGAAAACTTGTAAATTACTTTTATACTTGCATATGAAGGGAAAAAATATCTACCACTGTGCACCTTAGGATATCCTTAATGAAGAGCATGTACTTGGCAAATTGCTGAACATTCAGTTGCTGAGCAATAAGCAAGGGGAAAATCAGGGGGAGCACATGTTCTGCAGCAAATTCTATGCCGTACTGCACAATGGGGAAAAAGTCAAACCCGCAATTGTTACCTTGGTAAAGAACAAAGTAAAGAAGATACACACAAAAAAATAGGTAAAGCTAGTGTTCAACACAAATAAATAAGTGAATTTTATGAAAAAAAGCTATTTTTTCTTTGAAAACATTTTTCTGAATTATCTATGTGAAACAAGAACATTAAACACAAAATGGAAACAATTCAAAGTGAACTGAAAAAATAAACTGAAGTACAATATCTAAGAAAACAAGTTCAGCTCTATGTACTTGTTTGTAAATAGAATTTGCTACTCCAAGTGTGCACATAAGTGTTGGTGCTGAATGGTCCACAGCAGTACATCGTTGAAGTGTTTGCAAGATATCCAAAATTGCAGGTTTGTCAAGTGTTGAAACCAAATCTCCTAAGCAACGCAAAGCATTTACTCTCACCTGTAATTAGAAAAAGGAAGACAACATGAATTCCCTAGAAAGCTCAGCCGAGAATAAGTTTTATCATTCCTATGGTTGTTGAATATAGCAAGGCAAGACACATAACAGAATCACAGTTAGAAACTTTGCTTTTATATACTCATGTCAGTTCAAGAAATTTTGAAATTCAGGGAGTTATACTTAACCTTCAGTTATGCATGGTAGAATAAATTATTGTCGGAACCAACACAAAAATCTGATATTGCATGCATTTAGAAGGAAAACAACATAAACAACTAGGGAAATAATTATGTAGCTGACGATCATGCTAAAATTGACCAAAGAAGGCTATGACTGCTATGACATATACCCCAATGAAAGAAACAGTTGGATTTAAATTTTCTACTTACAGCAGCAACTGTAGTTTTCAGAGCCATACTGTGAACACGAGGAACCATAGCTTGCTTCACTAACTGTGAAAGAAAACACAATCAATCAGCTACATTGTAACAAAGTGGGGCGTGTTGAATAGTCAACAAAGTATAGAGAACAAGAAGAATATCAAGCAGCTCATCATGCAAAAGATCTATAAATCTTTCAACTAAAATAAATCGAGATAAAAGAATACCTGTGGAACATGTAAGCCCCCACTACAATACACTCAAAATATGGTGATAGTTATCATCATTGATTCAATTTAAATTAGTGTGTATATTATAAACTAGTTGCAGCAAGTAGAAATGATGGAAGCTGATCAAATTAGCAGAGTTGAGCCAATGAATGCTGTTCTATCAGCTCTAACAAAGAGATGATAGAGAGTGTTGCCTAAGTTCGCCATCACGGAAAATGTAGGTGGTAAAAGATATTAAGATGTGGGCATTAAAAGGGAAGCAAAAACAATTATATAATGTGATTAGTCTCTCCTACATGGGTGTCTGAGTCATAAATGTGATTAGTCTCTCTGTTAAGTATCAGAGTGTATAATCTGCTGGGCTAGGGTTTTCTACTAAATTCCTTAGTTGGAGGCCACAGCATTTGTAACACCATCCTTGGCTCATCCTCAATGTGTGTGACCCATGCAAATAGCCTCTCATTGTTGAGCCCCCTCTCTTCTTGTGAGGATTGGATGTAGAGAACCCAACCCATTAAGAATCCATCCGCAACTTAATAAAGTGAGGTGGTGCTTGTCAAAATAAGGACATGATTTTCTTTTGTCAACTTAGTGTAGCTCTTGGTTTTTATGAGAAAATGACGATCAGAATATTTGGCCATGCATAGCCATGGTTTTTATGGATAAGATTGGATGGTGCTAAAAGAAAGCCCTTTGTATTTGACTATGTATGCCAATGGATTTCATGGACAAGGTGGTAAGGATAAGATCTATCTAGAATGAGCATGAGTTTTGATTTCTACAAAAGGGAGAGAAGCAGGCATAGTGGAAACTTGGAAAAGAACTTAATCTTGAAGAAGGGAGAAGAAAGATTAGATTTTGCTCAAATCTTGAGAAAGAGTTTATTACTCTAGAAGGGAGTAGTGAAGAGAAGAAATAGGAAGAAAATAAAAGACAGAAAGAGAATGAGGAAAGGAGGAAGAAAAAGGGGAGTAGAAAAATTCTTAGATGGAATTTATTATCTAGCTACTATATATAGAATCAGATGCCTTAGACTGATAAATCTGCCTTCAACTGTGAACTTTATCATGGTACATCGCTTAGCTAAAGGAAGGCATTATATATTTATCAGCCATATAAATAGGGTTTAATGCTAACAAAGGACATGTTGCCTTAATGTCAGCTTATTATTATGTAATTCCTTATTTATGTATCAATTGCATATTTGTATTTTACTCTGATATTGTAGTTATCTTGTAATGATAAAAACATGGTATTTGACCATGCACACCCCAGATAAGTTTAGAAGGTGCTAAAAGAAGATAAGGCATTTGTTTTTGACTACATATGCCGATCTTCATGGATAAGGTCGTAAGAATAAGTACTGGATCTTCATGGATAAGGTGGTAAGAATAAGATCTTCTAGAATAAGTGTGGTTGGATTTCTATTAAAGGGAGAGATGTGCGGTTGAACAGCCTCTTGCCAAAGGCAAGGTAAACTTGGAGAACTCGATGTGTGGTTGTAGAAACTTGGAGAACTTGATCTTGAAGAAGACATTAGGGTTTGAAAATTTTGAGAAAGAGTTTGTTACTAGAAAAGAGAATCGTAAAAAGAGGAAATAAGAAGAAAAAAATAAAAGAAAGAAAGAGAAAGAGGAAAGGAGAAAGAAGAAGGATAGGAGTAGAAGGAGAAAAGAAATTAAGATTGTTGAATTTTTGGAGGAATTAGGAAGAGATGGTGCTTCTCTTGTAATGAAAGAAAGGAAAATCCTACTGCAACAAAAGGGGAAAAGAGAATAGTTGTTATCCATAATGATGTGACTGAATGACAAATAGGGCTCAAATAGAAACATTTTGGGAGTTCTTGTACAAGGTAAGAGGTAATGTTTAAAATGATATATATATCCATACAATTATTGTCTGTGATTTAGTTAATGAAGTATCAAAAAAATCTATTGAAAATGTCGTTTATTGATTAGTATAATTGTTATATTGAAATTAAAATTGAAAATCCATGTAATTGATTAATTAGACCTAAAGTGAAGTCTATGATATGACCCACCAACGAGGATTATATATTAAACATGTCTACATGGTTTTGTTATGTTATATAAAATTAGTTTCTCAAGCTATATGCTCCTTCTAAACAATGAGTCACCAGGGGTAAATGTGAAATTATAGACTCATACAACTGAGTTAATTGTGATTTTAATTTTAAACTTGATGTTGGATCATTGGAGAAGCTAAAGGGGAATAGTTGATCGCTTGTTTTCTTAGCTTGTGCCTACAATTGTTTTAGTATGCAACAAAATATTAAGCATAAACACAAAACACACAACAATGCAAACACTTATCATTTACATAATTCAGAATCCTCGGTTCCTATTCCATGACCTATAACTCATTGATGAGTCACTCCTAGAATCTCTTTATACTTTTTCCTTCTAGAACACCTTCTAGAAATAGAGAAACCTCATAGAATAGAATATGAGCTTACAATTATAGGCAACAAGAAAATATAATGTTAAAAACAATTTACAACATAAGAAACATTTACAAGATGAAACTCTTCTTAGCTTGTTTTACTAAGTGTTCACTACCAAAATCCTCATTTGAAAGGCTTCTTATAGGCTTCTTGTTGCCAACAACTATCCACTATAATTCGCTCAATTAGTTGACTAGTCAATTGTAACATGCCTCAATTAATTGATTGCATTAGCTGAGTTGACTAGACTTGCATCTAGTCGACTATCAAGACTCCCAATGAATACTTGAATCAATTGATCTTTCATCTTGTCGACTGATTTGTTATAGCATCTGAGCCATTTGAAGTTGCAACTAGTCCCGTTGAGTCAACGACTCTCTTCTTGGATTCCTACTCATTGATCGACTATTCTTGCCCCGCAGTTGATTGACCCACGAATAGAAACACTCACTTTGTTTCTCAGGCAATCCAACCCAAGTTGACTTCCCTATCGAATCAACCATCAGTCAACTGAAACGTTGACTCTAACCAACTCTAAGCTCGAGTCCTCGTTCAAGTCAAGTCTACTTGAAACACAAACTATAGGTCACTTGTAGACTCTCATCTCATTTAGGATTCCCAACTAAGAGGTCATGCCTCCAGAACTTCCTCGTCTTGCCACGAGACATCATCTCTTCGTAGAACCAGTCAACCTTGACTATTATAACTTCACCATCTGCCTAGTGTCAGTCACTTTTAACTTATTGAGACTTCCATTTACCCAACCTTAGATCCTTCTTGACCCACTAGAATTTCCACTAGCCTAGAAGCCTAATCTCTGAGTCTTTCACTTGCCTAGCATTAACTAGCAGACTTCCTTCACTTGCTAAGCATCCTACACTTTCATTTGCCAAGCATCCAATCAAATACCTAGGTTAACCTTGATTTACCTAGATTTCCATCACTTGCCAACCCCAATTGGACTTACCTTGCCAATTCTAGTTAGACTTTCCACTTGCTAACACATGTTGGACTTTCTACATGCCAAACACCTGTTGCTCTTTACTTTTGCCAATGCTCCACTTGCTGACAAGTGTTGGACTTTCCACTTGTCAAGTGTCCAATTAATTAGTCAACCTTAACTTGGTGTTTCTGCAAGTTAAATATCCAGACACCATTAACCTACCTGACCTATCGGCCTAACTTAACCTTAATCATATTTTCCAAACATAATTGCTCTAACATCAAGCCATTATTGCCCAAACATCAAGGCATATCATATTGCCCAAATATCAAAACACAAACCTTTGGTCTAACAAGACCAAGGCAGATCACTTGTAACAACAGTTAATTAATTAAATGGAATCCATGCTATAGTTTATTGATCGGATTAAATTTGTGATATTGCTTTTATACTACCAAATTAGTTTATATGGAAAAGTATAACCACACATTTTTGAAAAGTATTGTTGATTTCTCTGTTTAATATGTAAATTTTGTAAATAAAATCTACAAAGGATATATGTAGTATTGTTTACATGCTATTTTCTTATTGGGTGTATACTCATTATTTAACTTATATGATTTTTTAAAATTTGTCCCTTAATTTCATAGTTATACTTAATCTGAATAATTATGTTTTGACTTATTTGTTTTGTTACTGATGTTTTGCATATCTATATGTTGTTCATGTAGATATTGGGCATTTGCTCATCCTCACTTGGAGCGTGACAGTTCTCTTCTCCAGTCGCTTGTGGCGTCTTGTTGATTGCCAGTGGCTGTCCTACAACACACTTCATCACCGCACTGCACCCCATCACCTCTGCTTGTTGCCGCAGATCTGAACCCTGTGAAGTAATTTGTTGCTTCCTCGTTGCTCTTCTTCAACACCTTCACAGCCATGACTTTGAGTACCACAACATCAAGTGCCCTAACCGATTGCAGAACTTCCTCTCTTAACTAATCAGTATAAGTGACTGTGGTGTTCATTGCAATCACCACCTCGTTATAACATCTTGTTCTTAATCATGGTACTGGTGAAAGTTCAAATTTAACAGTTGGAGCCCATTCCTTATCTGATGTGGGAGTCAATATAGGCTCCACGTGGCATAAGACTTGGTCAACATAAATCTGGAGTAGGATAAAAGTCAAGGCAGAACCAAAGAGGGTCAACCTGAGCACAGTTTGAGACCGTTCAACTGGTCCAGTCAGGTCAAATTAACCCAACCGAGGGACGACGACTAGTAGGACGTGAGTTACAAGAGAGGCGCCGATTACACAGATGACAGAAGACACGACTATTGCATCATCAACAATAATGGAGTCATAAGAGAAAGACGTGTCAGTTACGGGAGCAAGTAACAACACTGCCGCCAACAATAAGAGAAAGAGTGGTTGTTACAAAGAAGCACCCATTAAAATTCCTACGTGCTCTCTCTTTCCTACTCTATATAAGGCGATGGTATCAGCAAGAGGAAAGGGGGTCAACAATATTCAACTAAGCTATTCTACTATTTACTTCATTTTCTTTTTTCTACTTCTCTATCACTCCAGTACTAACTTGAGCATCGAAGGAGTCACGCCAAAGTGCGTCTTAGCTCCCTTCTAACCGTTTGTTAATCCCTCTTAGATAAGGCCGACCTCACCAGAAGTCGACCTCATTAAGGGCCGACCTCATCAGAAGTCGACCTCACTAAAGACCAACCTCACTGAAAATCGATTTTGTCAAAAGCTGACTCGATAGAAGTTGGCCTCGCTGAAGGCCGACCTCACCAAAAACCGACCTTACCGAGAGCCGACTTTGCCAAAAGCCGACCTCGCTAGAAGCGGACCTCACTGAGGGTCGACCTTGCCAGAAGCCGACCTCCCTGAAAATCGACCTCACCAAAAGCAGACTCGCCCGAAGTCAACCCTCGAAAGTTGAGTCAAAAGAAAGTCAGTCAAAGTCCGCACCAGCAACTATTGATCGGTCTCGGTCAACCCATCCCTTGATCTCGAACCGGATCATTATCCATTCAGTGGAAACTTCTCTTGGTCATATATGCACAGCAAGTGCGAGATATAGGGATCATGGCCAAGAATAGTGCATCCTTCCTCCACCACGACCCTTATTAGGCCCGAGTTAGGCCAATCCAGCAATGATAAAAAGAGAGAGAAAATATATATATAGGAGATGAGAACAAAGAAGCAAAAGGGGGTGGTTTACAAAAGATAATTCGAAAGAGATAGAAAAACAGGGAGGTTGGAATAATGAGAGAGAGATAGAGTATAAAAGAAGAGGGACCAAGTTTTGAAAAACTAACAATAGCACTAAGAAACACATGTACACTATTTATTTTCATTCAAGTCTTCTGGTTTGTCTCAAGTCAACATACTGCTAAAGTCTTTCTTTTGCCATCAATTTGCATCCATCAGTCTTGTGATAAATTGCTACATACTAAGATGAGACTAATTATTCTCTGCCTTTCTCCTTCTCTCAGAATTGATATCTCTCCTTGCATTTTCTCCCTCTCTCAAAATAAAATGATCAAAACCTCAGATCTCTCTCAACATTTCTATCTTCTTAGAGTAGATGTTGGAAGTCTAATCTCACTTATCTGTTGGTCAAAACTTCAAAAGATATGCTTGGCATTGTTCTACTTTCAGCATTCTCATTTTCTCGAGTAAATGTCCATGCATTACTTAGTCACTTCTCTAACATCTTCTTATCTATCAGAATTAGAGAATCCACTTGATCTCCCTTGACTTAATTGCTAGCAATAAAAGTAGAAATAAAATCCCTCAATTGTTCATGCTGTTACTTTACATTAACAAACTTTAGAATCTCCTATGTATCTTCTAGAGAGCTGGAAGAAGATTATACCAGCAGACAGTTGAAGATCAAATCAATTCATAAGTTAAGATTCAATACCAGCAGCATTACTTAGTCACTTCTCTAACATCTTCTTATCTATCAGAGTTTCCACTTGATCTCCCTTGAATTAATTGCTAGCAATAAAAGTAGAAATAAAATCCCTCAATTGTTCATGCTGTTACTTTATCTTCATTTCAGACAAGTTTTTTCATTTGAAGATCAAATCAATTCATATTTATGTTATTTTCAGATGTCAATTCTTTCAAAGAACAATCCATTGCATTGTGCAATCAAAGTTTATCAATTGTTTCACCAATATGGTATATTCATCTTCATCAACATCAGTCACTTTTTTTCCCTTCCTGTTAAATCCTTCTATCTTACATAACAAGCTATACATAGATCAATATACACACTAGTTTGATAAAGTCAGAGTTGAAAGAGTTAATAGTAGATGCATAATAGTCAGTGTGGCATTAGATATTATAATATTAGGTACTATGTAAGACTCGAAAATATGAGAATAGTGTTCTTTATATACTTGCAAATAATTCAGTAGTTTCCTCTTCAAGTGTTATAAACGATCTGCTTATGATTCAAATCTCAAGTAAATTTTCCTGGGAACTACAGATCACTATCTCAAATTCTCAATATTGTAAAACTAATGAATATATGTAATTCATTCAAATCAACGCCATAACCTGAGAGTGGGATTACTAGCAAAATATTTGTACCAAAGAAAAAACCATTGGTGTGACTACCATCAATGGAAAGAAGAAAAAGTAAAATCAAATGTCAAAAAATTTATTGCCTAAGTAGTTTATAAATTAAATTGAACCAAAAAGCAGGCTAAAGCTTTCTACAAATCGTTCAAAATTCAAACAAGCTACATTTCCCTATTGCAATGATACACCAATATAAGGTGTGACTTAGTTTTTGCCAGATGCAATAGTAGAAGATCATTAACAAACTACTTGATTACAGAAGTAATTACTACTATTAATGAAGATGTTATAAATTGAAAGGCATCAATTCAATCAAACTTGAATATAGATCATGAAGTTTAGCTATACATTCAGGTTTTAGAGTACTTGTTTTCCTAAGGTTTTTGAATAATTGAAAAAATTTTATCATCCACCTAAATTGAATTTATGATTTAAGTTCATTATTTACCATACATTTTCAACAAATTGGAAAAGAGATTGATATATCGGAAGATCAACTACAATGGCTCAGAAAAGATTTAACACTCGCATATGCATCTCAAGTATCATAACCCTTCAAAGTCATCACTTCTATAAAAAAAAAGTTGACATTATTCATGCATATAAAAATAAGAACCTGGACCTGCATATCAAGTTGCCTTGACAAGGGAATAGTTCTCCGCAAAACCTCTTCTTGTATGCGTGGATCAGAATCATCAAAAGCTCGAACAAACAAGGGAAGTAGATGAGATACCAGATCTTCTTGGCTAGCCTGGGAAAGTGCATTCAGCATGAAGCAATGTTTGTAACTGTAAAGTGCATAAAGGCAGACCAATGCACCAATGATATAGCAGAATAGCAAAAGAACGTCCTATAAAAGCAACTACTATGCTCTGTAGAGATTCTAATTAAAGAAAACTACATAAGGAAAATCTGCAAGCCACCAACTAAAAGTAAAATTTGCAGTTCAGCAGAAAAGAATACGCAATATCAACAGGCTTCAAGTATAATTCTCAAAAATATGAAGCATAGTGATTCTTTAAACTCATCAATCTCTTCAAACAAGGTGCTAAATATGTTGGGTTAGTTTAAAATAATAGTTTGGAGAGACAAAGTAAGACAAGATAGTAACAAACCGAACAACCATGTCAATGATTAAAAAAAATTGTTAAGTTTTTTTTTTTAAAAAATTGATCATGTCCAGCAGAAAAAAATGCAGCAATATCAAAAGCTTATACAAAGCAAACTCAAAACTAACTTGACAATTTTGTTCTTGAAAGACCTTTTTTCTTCATTTTAAATTGGCTACACCATAGTTGATAATAGATGCTCTAATAATGCAACTGCAAAGTATCACATGAATATGGATACAAAAAAAGCCTGCATTAATCCACAACTGAACCCTGAAAATCATTACAAGAGTTTATATCATTAAGTACAACAAAAGAGTTACACTAAGCTGATTGTCCACAAGGATCTGAAAAGCGGACACATCATTCAAGGATTCTATAGATAAAGAAAGCATGAGCGACAAAGCTATTACACCAGCATATGTAGTACAATACAAAGTTTAAAATGTTTTAGCAATCATCGACGCCGTGACCAGATGTCCAACCACATTCATAGGTGGAACTGGACATTTAAATACAGATATCATTGAGCATAAACAATCAAGGAAAGTAAGATTTTCTTTATATATATATATATAAAGGTTTGTGTAAGATTTTCTTTACATATATATATAAAGGTTTGTATCATAAAACACAAGTAGAACTGTGGCCTATATCTACAGAATTAAAGAGTTACCAAATTGATTTACTTTGTGAATAAGAAGCTCAGCATTCTTTATAAGTAAAAGAAGTGTTTCTCCTGATGCAGAACTCAGAACTGGTACAAGTGCAGGCAAAGTTGAAAGCTCAAAATCATTTTTGTCCTGCAAGAACATCAGCTAACATGCTTTTATTAGGCTCAAATTCAGTGTATTTTAAAGGTATAATAAAGATCACTCATGAAATGCCACTAAAACACCAAATAATAGAATTTTAAATTTATTAGTCACTTGCAGGGAAACACAATAATCAGAACACTTTATCTAGAATTCACTTGCCCATGTCCCTCCATTTTGTAATGGCAGCAAGTGAAGAGCAGATGATTGGATGTGCATAATAAGACATTCCATTGCAATGAGTGACAAACAAAACAAACATGGATACAAGTAAATAAGCAAATATAACATTTGAAGTTGGGTCCCACCAATGATCTCTATTTAGGGCAGTCTAACTTGGAAGTTTCAGGTGTATCTTTTATGTTTATACCTTTGTTCCTAAAGACATTCAAGTCAACTACCTTTGTTTTAATTAACTTTCAGATAACGTCTCTTGCCATTGCTTAAAGGCACATCTTTTCTAAAAGAAGCATCTTATATGCTAGGTTTTTTGTTGTGCTTATCTAGAATCCTTAGTTTCGTAGGTTCAAGACATAATATGCAAAATATTTTAATCAACTGGATTAAAAAAAGGCCAAAGTTCAAACGAACCTTTGAATTACTCCTCCAGTTATAGCACCATTTGCAAGATAATTCTTTAAGACTGTAATACTAGTTGATAGTTATAATTGCAGTGTACAGGTAGGATGCCAAAAAAAGGAGATCAAACCAAATATTCTTCAATTGCTCATTTGATTTAGAATACTAACTCTATTTAATCCCTTTATTTTTCTCAATTATTAAGTATTTCTTTTGAAATAGAAGCCTCTAATGTGCTTAGCTAGAAGTCTTTAGTTTATTAGCACGGCAAACATGAATATGCCAAATATTTTAATCATCTGCAAGGTAGACAAAAATTTAAAGGACTCTTTGAACTACTCCTAAAGCCAGCACAGCTTGGCACTTGCAAGATAATTATGACCTTATGCAACATACTGATACTGATAGGATCCTACTAACAATGAGATTAATTCAAATATTCCATCAATTATTCATTCTATCTAGAATATCTTCCTTTATTTTCTCTAGAAATAGTTATTCCTTTTATTTTATATTGAACTATTTGTTTCCTTTAAAATTAGCAGCTTCTTGGATGCCAATTAACAATCATAGATCATTTTTGTATCAGGTATCTAGAATTTGTCATCTGAAGGTATATTCCCTCAAACGTGTCAAAATTCCCATTCCTCTTCCATTTTATCAATGTTCTCACTGTATATAGGACATGGGATCTTATCATGTACATACTAACATCGTGTGATTCTTACTTACAGAGACACCAGTTGTTCTGAAATTAATCATATTACATGTAGAAGTTGTACACTATACTTCTGAACAACATGGTGGCATTTTTTTATCAGCCCATACTATTACTAATTGAGTCGATGGATAAAAATTTCTCTAGCTGGCCTTGCATGAGCGAAGTGTATTATCATACAGAAATACAAATCTCAAGTTAGTGCTTGGCTTCTGTTCAATCACCCTCTTTGTAAAATCTTAGAGAAACTCAAAATAATTCTGAAAAGAACATCTAGGATTAGCTAATTAGTTACTCCCTAATCATTTAAAGTTCAAACAATTTTGAAGATTTATAGATTCTTATATACTGATTGCTAGAGAACTTTTCATTTGGAAAACAAAAAACTGTATCAAAAGGATAAAAGTTAACTTTATAATTAGAAGAGAGATTATCAAGTTGCTTGGTAAAATATATCACCTGAAGAGTACACCTACTGAAAAAAGGAGTCCCTCATATGGCACTACGAAATATTTTGGAAGAATAACAACACATAGAAAAAGAAGCATATCTGCTCAACAATACAATAAAAAGAGGGCAAATTTTGAAATGAGAATTAAGACAACCAATGGAAAATTAATAGAACTTAGCCAAAATTAGTCTCCAACTAAATGAAAATGTATTCTTATTACTAATAAATTGAACAAATACCTAACTTGTAAAGTGCACTATAAGAAGGAAATTTTGAGAAGCAAAAGGCAAATAACAAGAACTTTTGCAAATTTTACCTGGGACTCAGCTATTTTAAGTATCATAGGAAGAATGATTGGTTGTATTACCATATTCCGCAGCTCAGAACAAAGTGGTGGAAGAACCTACAAGAAAGAGAAATTACTTAAAATGTAAGTTATAAAATAATAGTCTATAAACATAAAGTCTCCATTAAAATTATAATCATCCTACTAGTGATGGATAACATGAGTTACACAACAATAAGAATGGTCCTTTGAGATCTAGGAATCTAGGGTTAAATTACTGAGATACCTACCTACAACACTCGGCTTCATATACTAAGCTTCTACCTAACTTCATTATTGGAACCAAGCATGATTTGAAATCTCATACTGTGTTGGGCAAAACACTCGAAACATATCATTCCACTAAATCACCAAAACTCGATACCACTTGACACCAAGGTTCAAAAACTTAAGTCGTGTCGTAGTTTCAGGCTTTGACCAGAAAGATATTGTTCCAATATCATGTCGACACTCCGATGCACGGTGTTGGTGACAAATTGGAGGTTGAAGAAAGAAGAAAATGAAGTAAAGAAAGGAACATTGTCTATACTAAGTGGTATCGAATTTTGGTAATTTATCGGAATGATATGTTTTTGACCGTTTCGCCTAGCATGGTACAAGATTTAAAACCATGCATTCAACATGGATATGCTTCATCTCCTTCCTTTTTCAACTCCAATCCATTACCGACATGATGCATAAAAGCATCGACATAATACCGAAACAATATCATTTCAGTCAAAGATCGAAACCTCGTAACGGCTTGAGATTTTAAACCTTGGAACCAAAGACTGAAATCTTGAGCCAAGTCTGAGTTTCGGTTCCCTACCAATTCATGATAGTTCCACTAGTATCGATGTTGGAGATGTGACGAAGGAAAAGGGGACTTCGAAGTCAAAGGAAGAGGAAGGAGAGAAATATGAGTGTCGAAAGCATGCGAGAAGGGGCGTCGGTGTTGAACGAAGAGGAAGGGGTGGAGGAAGAACTCAAAGGAAGAGAAAGAAGAGGTGTACGATGAGGAACCATTTCAATTTCGGCTCAAATGAAGAAGAAACTAGGTTTTGTTTTGGAGGGAGGAGGAAGTCACTAAAGCACAAAGGAAGCTATAGACTGCTCACTACTTGATGCCTCTATCGAGGATCTCACATGCTGATTGGCAAACCGAATGAAAAGCTCCACGCATCTCGACAAATACGGCTTGAGATTATTAACCTTAGTCAGAACCTCAATTTTGAATTTTAGGTTAGCTAGTGAAAATAGTATCGCAAGCTCATTTTTTTTATCTCATCAATCAACAAAATAGGAAAGGGTTAATGACTAAATATATCACAACCTTTATCACTTCCAATAGTCACCTTTAGTTAACAAATATATCCTAAGTTCATAACCTATTTAAAGTTCCAACAATTCTCTTCCTGTATAAATATTTGTCATTCATTTACTATTAATTATTGACAAAATTACTTAAAATAATTTTATCAAACCCAATTAACATATAGTAATGGCACTATATATATGTGTGTGTGGGCACATACATTTACATTCATTTATATGTATATGTATATATGTCTGTGTTATACATACAGACATATATACATAACACATACATAATATAGTGTCATTACTATATGTTAATTGGGTTTGATAAAATTATTTTAAGCAACTATGTCAACAATTAATAGTAAATGAATGATCATGATTTACCTCCCTTCCAGATGGCAATACTAGAGGGGCCCCCGAGTTGAGGGTATCACCTTTTGCCACAATAGTAAATCAATGATAAATATTAATAGAGTAAGAGAATTGTTGGAAGTTTAAATAGGTTAAGATATATTTGTTAACTAAAGGTGAGGAAAAATTTATTGAAAGTGATAAAGGTGAGGTTATATTTAGTCATTAACCCCCTTTCCTATTATGCTGATTGATGAGATAGTAGAAAAAATGAGCTTGAGATACTATTTTCACTAGCTAACCTAAAATTAAAAAATGAGGTTCTGACCAAGGTTAATAATATCAAGCCATATTTATTGAGATACATGGAGCTTTTCATTCCGCTTGCCAATCAGCATATGAGATCTTCGATATAGGCGTCATGTAGTGAGCGATCTATGGTGGCTTCCTTTGTGGTTTAGTGACATCCTCCTCCCTTCGAAACAAAACCTAGCTTCCTCTTCCTCTAAGCCAAAATTGAAATGGTACCTCGTCCTACACCTCTTCTTTCTCTTCCTCCGAGTTCTTCCTCCACCCTTCCTCTTCGTTAAACACCGACACCCCTTCTCGCATGCCTTCGACACTCATATTTCTCTCCTTCCTCTTCCTTTGACTTCGAAGTCCCCTTTTCCTTCGTCACATCTCCAACGTTGATACCAGTGTGTGCAACTATAATCGGACAATAAAACTAATGAAGGGATATAATTGTTAAGTTGAAATTGGCTAGCATTGATTTCTTGAAATTGAAGGGTGGGAATAGGTTAGAAATATTTTATAGTTAACCCTGATTCTAAAATATCACAAAGAAATCCATCCCAAAGAAGCAAATTTTTAGTGTTTACTACGTTGTAGAATTTAAAGTCCTAATCAACTAGGAGGCTAACTTCAAACCAAGAAATAAAATGGGGTAAGAGTGCAATAAAACAAAATATGTAGCAACTAAATTAAATATCTGAGAAAGATACAAAACAGAGTGTAATAAAGGTTTTTGAGACCCAGGAGTGGCTAAATCCAATCCAAAGCAAATAGTAACTTAAGTGGGAGAACTCATTAATTAAATAGGCACATGCACAAATGGAATCAAATGTTGAGTGGTGTGGGTTGGCACGGACGGAATATATCATTCCACCTGTTGACTGACACTAGGCGCAAGGCCTTGCGAAGGCCTGGCGAGGTCACAGGCCATTGCAATCTTGAGATTACCTCCATGAGATTGCAAGGCCATCGCAACATTGTCGTTTTTTGTTTTTAAATTTTTTTTCTTTCCTTCCTTTTTTTTTCTTATTTTCATTTTTTATTTTTTTATAATTAATTCCTTTCCCTCCCCTTTCCCTTCGTCGTTAATTTTTTCACCTCCAATAATCAGACACTAAATGCCTCTTTAAAGATATAGGAAAAGATGCATTATGAAGGGAAAAAATTAATGTATTTTATATTTTAAAAAGTATCAAAACATTATCGGCATAGCACGATATGGTATTTAAACCATACCGTTCTAGTCATAAATCGAAACTCCGGCACGGCTCAGCGCGGAAATAAGTAATCTCAATACTAGCTATCATATTAACATCTAGTTAGGCGCAAGACAACTACACACCTATAAAGCCTAGGCCAATCAAATTTCCTCTGATAATATCTTAAGGTTTGAGAGAAGCTTAAACTAACCCAAAATAGTTAACCATAAGAGACCTGCTCAGGTGCTCAAGGTACTCGCTTAAACAAGTACCCAACCACACAAACTAGCAATGTGAGGCCAAGTATCTAAGATTAATACGACGTCCAATTTTGTAAAAACACGCAAAAAGCAGTGATGTTATTACAAGCTCCAAAAATTTCAAATCTGCCACTTTACTTTCATGGCCTTACCTCTGAATAAAGCTTCTCCAGTTCAAACTTGATTTTCATGAAAATAAACAAAATTTCTCAATTCGATCAGCTTAAACTTGTATCTGAACTGCATTTAGAGGTAACATAATCTAGGGGGAAAAGGTTCTTGTCCAAATCTCTAGGCTAAATATACAAATTTCTTTCACTAATCAAAGCTTCAAATTTTAAGTTTCATCCATTTAGCAAAACTACACAAAGGAAAGTATAAGCATATCACAGCTGATATCCTCTCTCTCAAATATGTTAGGTTTCCAATGAGGTAGAAGTATAGAGAGTGTAATCAGAAGATCTCATTTAACAATTCTAAAATGCTATTAATGAGTCTCTTGATACATAGTCCATATATCTAATACCCTCTCATAACATATAAATTAGTTAGCAAAGGAATTTACCATTTCCCAGTCTGATAGGCTAAAGTTTGCAAAAATTACCTAGGATATAATGCACCTAAAATACCCTAGAAATATCTAAAGAGATATGCACCCACACACCCAGTCCTTTGAAATTCAGAATTAAAGCCTTTCAAGTCAATGGTAAGATTGAGAAATACAATAAAAGAGAGAATCGACCAATACATAAACAGTTTGAGACAGAAAAAAGAGAGAATTATGGTTTAGACCTTGTAGCGCAAAACACGAGAGTCAAAATCTTTCCACATATCGGATAAAGCTTTTAGAAACTCTGACTTCTGCATATTATCTCTTTCCTGTGAATGCACAATATTATTCCAACCCCTATGAACTCACTCCTACCATCCATATAATTAGGCTATCTATATGCAAAGAATGAAAAGCAGAGGGTCGCACAAGCATATGGTCCAAGAATCGAAGAGCACGCAATCGGGTATCATCACGAAAAAACGAAGAACCTGCATAGCCAGAAAACAGCATTAAGGATTTTCTAGCATGTAGCTAAACAAAATTAAAGCTTATCTATACATATGTATAAAGCAAGCAGTGTGTCAAACTCATGTTCCTGAGGGAAACTAGTGATGCTCCAAGATATCACTAACAAGTGGAAGCCAATTTTAAGATCCCTAGTTCATCTATTCAACCATTGTCTAAGATCACAAACAGAAGAATGTGTTAACCATTGGGTCAGAGTACATAGATTTATCCATCCATTGGCAATCATGTATCACGTCATTCAAATCTTAGATCTTTAGTTATACTAAATAAACTTCCTTCAGGTCTCTCTTCATCTTACCATCTCAACTCCTTTTTTCCTTTATTTCAAAACACCATACATTAAATCTTTTTAACAGTACATTTAAACCAAACAAAAATTGTTGATATGCCTGTAACTTTGACTTACTTTCTTCAAGAGAGATGAAGTTGGCACACTTAGATACATAATAAAGAATCAAAAAACTAGGCAAGCAGATGCTTCAATGTTTTTCTCTTTTTAATAGAATCCTTTGCAAACATAAATAAATATACAATAAAAATTCCATTTAGGTGATGAAGATTACACTGCACAAGCTAATTTACCTTACAAGTAATGGGCATAGCACTTACCAGTGAATTCTAATGCACTTGCACTTACCAGTGAATTCTAATGCACTTGGCCTAGAGCTCTCATCCATCGATAACATCCTTCGCAGGTCGACAACCAATTCCGGCGGAATAGCCGAGAAAGTTTCACTTGTTAAATATGTCATGCTATTTGTGTACTGAAACATAAAACAATTAAGTTTATGTCAAGAAATAAGAGAAAGAAAACTGATTGTGATAAACTTTCTATTAATATTTTCAAAGTAATCAAGTGGATAGAAACTAAATTTTGTTCACAGTAATAGAAAGAACTTAATTGTATATTTTACCATCTTAACATTATTATGACAATCCAAAAGAGGCTTCCGGGCAATCAAATGGTAGACAAGGCAACCAAAACTAAAAATATCACAAGAAGATCCTGATGATGTTGCATTGTTGCGAACCAATTCTGGAGCAGTATAATTTAGTGATGGCTGGATTGGTAAGGCTGCATCCTCAACATCATACTCCTGCATGAAACCAATTCATCCATGAATATAACAAGGAATACCTACCATAAATAGATCAAGGAATGTTGATTTGAAGATGCAGTTGAAAGTTAACAGAACAATAATAATTGCAATTATCAATCATTATCAATGAGGATTAATAATAGATAACAATCATGATCTTACTCGCCTCTTGCTTCATTGTCTAAAATACAATGCAACTCTATGTAAAAGAATAAAAAACAAAAATGAACCAAACAACATACATACAGAATGATTGAAACTGACCGCATAATGAAATATCTGTGCTGAGCCACTTGTGGCCTGGTCAAGCGGGACTGCGAACCCAAACCCACCTAGTTTCCAAGCTCCACTTGATGTAATAAAGACCGACTGAAGAAACAAAGAGAAATGAGCATCAGATACAATACTAGATTGGCTCTTGATAAAACTAAAAGTTAGCTAGAGAGTTTCCGAAGAATAGCCACGTTAGATAATATCTATCAACTGGAAGGTCACAGATAAAAGACAAACAGAATTAACAGAGAGAAACAAAATGCAAGTGCAAGCAGATGTGGACAGAAATAGCAAAGAGAAATACCCAATAAATGGAATCTTTGCAGTTGTCCTCCCTACTAAAACCAGTTTCAGTTAAGGGAATTTACGTTTATGCAAGTACATATTCTTGACCAACAACAAATTTATATGGTCCAGGACGACATTCTAGATCCAACTGGGCAGCAAGGTTAAAATTGTTTAAATACCTCACCTCTATAAATTATTAAGAGGCTTCAAGTTTAAAGTTTAGAATCTTGAGTTATACCAAAGTTTCAAACTCCGATCGGAACGATATAGTTTCTGTATCATATTATCATGTCACGTCGATACAATTTGAGTACTTATTTACTTTCAATTAAAAGTATATACTAATAAAAAACAATTCTGGTAAAGTTATAAGCAATAGATGATGTCTGTTGAGGTTGAGGTTATGTTTTAGAAGTTAATTGTTAAGGTATGCTTCGGTGCTAGCTCATGAGATGTTCAGTGGTTGTTGAATGTTGCAATAGTTATTAGTAACACAAATTTGAAACCTATATTTTTGTTATCATTGCACATAATAAAATTTGAGAAAGTTCAAGTTGTACTCACTTAAAGTGTAATTGCAAATGCCATGACTTTTAACTTCTTGCTTGGGCTTCGACTTGGGCTTGGGCTTGGACTGTTCTACTACTGTTTTGAGTCTAAGAACTTGCATCCAAAATGGGCATACATTGATCTCCAACTTCTACATCTTTAGATATGCAGTAAATTCAAATTGTGACAAGTTTAGAGTTTTAATGACCAAGGTATAAAATCTCAACCCGTGCCGAGGTTTAAGTTTCAGACCAGAACGATACTGTTTTGGTATCTTATCGTATCGTGTCGATATATTTTCGATATTTTTTAAATATAAAATATATTAACTATTTTTTTAAATAAATATATAATGGGATAATTTTATTAGGCTTTAATTAAGCCTATTTAAATTATCTCAATCATACTAGTTGAGAGTTGATTGAAATTATTAATTTAATTAACATAAGTTTGTTGTTCTTCTGCGTGATCGCATCCCCGCAGACATCCACCTACACGAGCCCGACAACGCCTCCAGAGGCATCGCGCGAGCCCGACGACACCTCCAGGGGCACGACACCTCGCGTCGTGCGGCGACGGCTCAGGACGCATCGCGCGACGACGAGAATCCCTCCAGATGAGTCGCAAGAGCCTGGCGGGGCCTCGAGGGTGCACCGGCACCAAAGGCATGACTATATCGGTTTCAGTCCGCAGACGAAATGAAATTTTTTACTCGTATCGGACGAAACGATTCGAGATTTCATTCCTTGTTAATGACGATGTTACATTTATTCAGATGTCAATTTAAGAATATTCATATTCATGAAATTCAATATTTTTTGTTTTTTATTTTAAAAAATTTTATATGTAACATTGGACAAATGGTAAACGCAAACAAACATATTTCTCTTTTTAAAAAATAATTTGATGCAATATTAAATCAAAATGTCACACGAATAATTAAGATAAGTTTAGTGAAACATAGGGCATGCTACCTTTTTATTACCAAAAGATATATTATGTATTGGATAAGACTATCAATCCTACAAACATCCTAGTAAAGATCAACCTTCCAAATATTGATTTCTCTACATGTGCAGCAGCATATCTGTGTCCACCACTAAGAGTTAAACTTAGATGGCACTACCGAATTGGTATAGGCATACAATAAAGATACATTTATGTCCTGAGTTATTAAAGCTATAATAAGAAGATGAGAGCACAATGAACCTTGATTGAAATCAACCTCAGCTAAACTCTCTTGCATATCTTGATAATCATAAGCTTCATTTTGTGTATCATCCTATATCGATAATTGATCAAGGTTCAAAAATCTCGAGTCAAACTAGAGTTTCGAAAGATCGGAATGGTACTTTTTCGCTATCATGTTGATGCTTTGACATACAGTGTCAATGGCAAAATGGAGGTGGAAAGAGGAAAGAAATGAAGAAATGAAAGAGTTATATACGTAAATTTAAACTTTGTGTTCCATCTGGAATAGTGCAATATTGGCATTGAGTTGTCCAAACACAAACTATTTTAATTCATGTTGACGCGTGCTATATCATGCCAAGTGGTGTTGAGTGTCAACATGACACGATATTCATTGATATAATTGACACAACAACACAAGAGAGATTTGAACCAAGTTGTATTGAGTTTTGATAATTTATTGAAACAAAATAATTCAACCCTACAACTTGACACTATACAAAATTCTAAACTATAGTCTTAATATTGATTCATAATAGCCCTAGCATCATAATCATCATCTTGGGTTGCATGTGTATAATCTTTCTCACATATCTAGGACTCATGTGTTAAAGGAACGTAAGTTTTATAACCATCCAAAATATCTCCATTATCATCACCTCAATAAGTAGTTGGCATTGCTAGCATCATTTTGTACTTCTCATCAAACTGCAGCATTAGACGGCAACAAAGTTTAATCACTCTCATCATGTTCTTGCTCATTGATTGCATTGAATGAATTTTGACTAACAATCGACAATTTCCTGTCTTTCCTTTTAGATTTAGAAAATTTCTCTCACTTTACAAGAGATTGAAAGAGATATATTTTTCCTTTTGTTTGTATTTGGGGTTAAATTGTTTGAGAATGTTTGGGTAAAGATCTACACAATAGAAATTCTCAATTGAGAGCTTCATCATCGTCATTATCGTCTTCACTAGCATCTTCTCTAGCCTGCACTTTTTTAATCTTTTGGGTAAGAAACTAATATGGACGCAGTGGATCTCCTACTTCATCAAGTAGTGGATATTCAACCTCAAACACTCCATCAATTCATTACTGGATCATCCTCAAATTAGGTAAATTCAATATCAAATGGGTCTACATCACTAGTATGACGCGTAATTGAAAACACATATTATAGTGAATGTAGACCATCTTCTCAATGAGAGAGCCACTTGAAAACGTCATCTGTAAGAGAATCCATACTACAACCTTTTAAAGATTAGGGTCAATCCTTCATACTCTAATCACCACTCAGTTGTAAGATAAATAAGTGAACAAAATTAAAATAGTATTTTATATCTCTTGACAACAATAATAAATTTTTTATTTACCACCATCCATTTTTGTATCTATATAACATCGCAAAAAAATTATCAAAAGAGTCATTCACCTCTCAAAATATTCGTCACTTATAAATAATCACACAATTAATTCTCTATTTAATTGTACTCTTGAAATTATACTTCTGAGGGTCACTACAAGAGCACCCAACTGTGACTACAACTATTCATATTGATTAAGACAATAATCTATAATCATATTCATGGTTTAAAATCTTGGCCTGTATCGAGGTTTCGATCCCGGACCAGAACAATACAATTTTGGTATCATACCATGTCGTGCCAATATAGTTTCAATATTTTTTAAATATAAAATATATTAACTAAAAATAAAAAATTTAATCTAAATATTTAAAAATATAAAATATAAAATATTTGTTAATATATATATTAAATTAATGAGATAATTTTATTAGGCTTTAATTAAGTATATCTAAATTATTTCAATCATAGTTAGGAGTTGATTAAAATTATTAAGTTATTTAATTAAACCTAAATTAAAACCTTCGGCCCCGAACCCCCACCTATTCCGCACCGCCAACTACTGTGGGCCCGCACAACGTGTCCGTGACAGCCTCCAAGCCAACGTGACACGTTCGAATGCTTCACGGGGCCCACGTGATGTGTCAGCGCCTCGGGGCGCATCGACTACGAAGGTGTGTTTGTGTCAATTTGTGCGCGGAATGAAATGTTTCACCTATATCAGGGAAACGACATGAGATTTTAAACACTAATCATATTATCAATAGTTGATACTGAAATTTCGTTATTATCAAAAATTATCTCAAACTTCAAGTGATTATATCATCATAATGTTGATGCTTAGTTGGTGACTATAAGTGCCTCTTTATGTCCTCTATCATTTGTAAATTAAGTGATAGTCATTTTTCATTTGTGGTTTCTTGTCCATGTCAACCTTATATAGAACAAGGTACAAAGACTCTAATATCATAAAAATCTCTGCAATGTAGGGTGGAAATCTAGAAGGTATACTAATTATTTTGTCTCCTCACCCTCAGAAATACTAGAGTACCTAAAGGCTTCTAAGTTTTCAAAAGTGAACATGGTCTTTAATTTGACTTTTTCTAGGACAAGGACTTTGAGGAGTAAGTGGGTTTACAAACCTAATTGCTCTCAATTATAAAAACTCAATGTAACAAATTTCCTTATTAATCCATGAACTCAAGGAATTTTGTTAAAGATTACCTTTACAATACCTTCTTTATTATATCGAGTTTATCGCTTCTTTATTATATTGAGTTTATCAATATCCACCATCATCAAGTCAATGCAACGTATTACATTAGGTGTCTAGAACTATGTTAGATATTCTTAGTTTAATATCTCTCCAACCATTTCGAAGTTGACAACATTATTTGTGACAACCTACAATATATATACCTATCTCTCAAGCTACATTATCCATTAGGTGATATATGTAAGATGCATCATGAGATTATACAGTTGCATTAAAAATTTATGAAATACTTTTTATTGTAGTATAGACAAAATTAATAATGCTAATCTACATAAATTTTGTCTAGCTATTTCATATTAATGTAATCCTACATGAGCCTCATTGCTTCTTGTAGATAAAATCCATGTCTTGATTTTCTTCATTTATTCATATAGTACGAACCAACAATTTCATATGCAATCAAATGTTAGACACCAAGATGTGACGTTTGGATGTTGAACACCATATACAATAGTATGTATTATTCAGTATTATAAAGGGAATTCCATTAAAATGGAAAAAAAGATACAATGGATTTTCTTCTCCCTTATGTAGGTATTATCAATCCTTTTATTTGTCTAGTCAAGGAAGATCATTGGATCAATATCAGCACACGCCTTTATCTCATAAAAGGAAAGAAATGACTAATAACACCTTGAGATAAGATAACACGAACACTCCACTCCTTAAAAATGTTAGTGCAACAGTTAAACCACTTCCACTATCACTAGCTATGTCACCACTATATTGCATTTGTTGTTAATACTCATATTCAACTTAGGAGGCACGAAACACAAAGAGAAATTCTTAGTCATATCATTGCCATGACCTTCAAATTCATTGTAGACAAGTTTTGCAAAGGCTCGTCTATCAAAATCTTCATATTATTATGATTTCTACTTTGATATTTTTAGGCATTAAGTTCCTCCTTGACAAATTTCTTTAGACAATTTAGGACACTTTGAAAACATCCAAATCCACCAAAAATATGTTGCATAAGGTGTGTGATCCAACTATCACGTCTAAAAATATCACAATGTAAATTGTCAATAAAATGAATCTTTAACCGATGTGTGTGTCTCCAAGTTAGATTGTTTTAGTATCATTTGTCTTATGCATCATCAAAAAGTTAGAACATCAAAAACAATATTAATATAACTATCACATTTTCCACACCATGTAATCTCACTAATACAATATTTACTAAATATGAAACTATTTAGTCAATTCACAAAATTATCTAATTAACAAATAATTAATTAATACAAATAGTATATCAATTATATATTAAATTTTTAATTGCTATACAAATATAATAATTAAATAATTATTATTATTTAGTTTATATAATTGTTATACATAATTCTTGTTAAATGTTATATATATATATATATATATATATATATATATATATAATATATATATGATATATAATAATACTTGATCTATGTGTGTGCAATTGATATAATATAATCAATATGATATATAATAATAGTTGATCTATGTGTGTGTGTATATATATATATATATAAAATCCGCGTCCGCGTGCGCGTGCGCGTGCGCGTGCATGTAATGTGCGTGTAATGTGATCTTGCGATTGTCGACAACTGCACTCCCACCCCCAACTGTCCTTTCATATCAGAAGCGTTTTAATTACTTGGTTCTTCCACGTGTCACCTTCATTCCCTGTTGCTCCCAATGCATCCATGCCGCCACTGCTAGAAGCCTTCTAATCATCGACATTGCCCAATACTCTCCCATAAGCCCTCCACACTATTTAAATTCCTTCTATAGCCTCTCATGCCCAGCGGCAAGCATGCATGTTGACTAAGAGCACACGTGACTAATAATGGGAATGGTCATGCGCTACAAAGCCTTGTGCTAAAATTTTCATATGTCAACTTCACACTGGAATGATATTTTTTGGCCATGTTAGGCGACACAACTTAGTACTTTATACCATGGATAAGTCGATTACATTTTACTAATGTTATGTAAAACTAATAACCTAGTGAAATAATTCGAAACTCAAATTCAAGCATGAAGCCAACATGTCATGCAATGTTTTGTCACCAAGATGTCATGCAATGCTTGAGAAATTTTGGACCAAAAGAGAATCAGGAAGTTTAAAACCTTTATATCAAGAGAAATAAATAGTAGTCACAGGTCAGCTACAACAAAAGCTGATGTAACCAGATTGTTCGTTCTGTAAATGACACAAAGAAGCAAGCATCAAAGTCCATCAGATTTGAGAATCTGATACCAAGTTAATTTCAATTATCAAATACGAATGATCATCAGACTTTTCAGTGACACTGGTATGGGTAAATAAGAAAATTATATCAAGTCCAGATTATTTCAAAGAAAACCTATGTACACTAATGTAGCAACTGTAATTAAGTACACTAATAGCTACAAAATATCCCCTAAATTGGAGGTGTAATATGAAACATCACACCACATCTTAATCATTAAACATGGTTGGAAATTTCATGTCATGCTAGACAGCACATTAACACTATCATTTTGGTGAATTGTTGAAATTTGACACTATCAACACTACTATTTTTTCATGTGTTGCTTTCACTAATAGCTAGAAGCCCCTAAATTGGAGGTGTAATATGAAACATCATACCACATCTCAATTGCTAAACATGGTTGAAAATTTCATGCCATGTTTGGACAGCATGACCAAAATTATCATTTTGGTGAATTATTGAAAAACCTGATAGTCACTATAGACACAAATAGTCCAAGTAGTCTTTCATATGTTGCTTGTATCAAATATCGTGCTTATGTTGATACTCAGCATGCTTCAACACACTCCAAAGCATGCCAAGGTGAATTGTCAACACACAGAAATGCATGTTGAAGTGTGTCAAGTGAAATAATATGATTTGATTCATTCAAGTATCAATCTTTATTTTTAAAAGTAAAAAAAAACAAAGTAAAAGAATATTAAAGAAAAAAGTAAAACTCAGTATTCATCTCAACATGTTTAGCCATGTGTTGAAGCGAATCAAGGGTTGTCACATTATGTTACAACAAAATTTAATTCAATTGACTATTAATTTATTTCAATCAAGTTAGATTTCAAAATGAATGACACGTTTTTCCTTTTCAAATTTAGTCTTTCCTTTTGCAACTCAATCTATTTGTAAATCTATAACAGGAAATAGCTATGTCAAATTTTTGCACACATGCAAACTCTCACAATTCAGTCCAGAGAAAATAAAATAAGGATGTTGGGAGATAATAACAATAAAATGTTAAAAAACAGTGAATAAAGCAAACAACATTGTGGAGATAATAACAATAAAATGAAGTAGATCGCAATAAAAATGATAGCCCCCACAAGAATACAAAACAATACTAAATCAACACTACGAGTAAAGTAAAAAAATAAAATAAAACTAAATTTTGTTTGCGTTGTATGTATTCAAGAGAGAAGGGACTAGGAAGAGTTAGAGAGGGAAATACCTCTGGAGATATAGCTCGATGAACAAGGCGTGCTTGGGTGTGGAGGAACTCCAAGGTTTCTGCAATCTGAAGCATACCATGTTTGACCTCTAAAAGCCCCATTTCCTAGACAAGTTGGAAAACATACAAAGCTTAAGAGGGAAAAATAACAAAAGCCAATATAGGTCACTATAGAACTAGAATCACTCCTCTATAGAACTACACACCAAGATGAGTCCCTATAGAACTAGAATTACTTCCCTACATAAATAAAGACCAATATGAGCCCCTATAGAACTACAATTACTACAAAATGCATTGCATCTTTGTCAACAACAATAGCCCACCTCTATTGAGGTGATTAGTTAGGTACTAACAGTCAATTATATGATGAGACTCGGATCAAGTTGATATCCCTAAGATGAAAAATCATTACACAAATGAGCCAACAGATAAAGGCATTCCAGATAAATAAATATTAAATAGCATCAGCTCCTTTGCATTGTCTACTATAAGATGATGTAGCTCACAAAAACATTGTATGTTGTATTTGTCCCAATGCACCAAATGAGAGAAAGACTCTTTAGTTTACTAGGTTCAACCATTAAACAAAACATTAGAACCCAAGTATATATAGTTTGTCATCTATATACTCTCCCTTCATTAGCTCACAACTCTCCATGTGTAAGACTAAGTTAGGGTGTTATTTAAAATCTCTCAAGACCCTAAGTTGCAATGTTGAGGCCCAGGGTGGCTCTTCCATCCCAAAAAAATCCCTTTATGACTACCTAATCATGTCTAGGTTTAGGCTCACTCTTACCAAGATGTGCAAATCCGCCAAGACAACAGAATTTACTCATGCTTTAGCCCAAACCAATGACAGTTTCCTGTCTAAGCTTATAAATTCTCTTAACTAGCCCACAAATTTTACTGTGAAACCAAACTAGGTGTCACATGTGCAGTGATATTTCATAATTTAATTATCTAAACTGACAAAAATGTTTGTTGGTGTTTAGAAGAGCACCAATTTGACAGTCATGAAATTGTTCGATCAAGCTAAACATCACATGTAGCCTATACATTTATTGGTTTACATGTACCCAACTTACAGGTTGCAGAATATGCCAAACCGAGTGCCATGATGGACAACCACCTCTAGTAACTTCATAGGTCATCATAAATATTACTATACACAAAATGAGTAATAGAAAGTAGAAACTGATAATACTATGGAAGACTAAAAAGATTACAGGGCTGAAAAGAACTAATAGAATTGTTGAGTTACAAGTGAAATTGTACCAATTATTTATGGTGGATCCTATTCCACTACCGAGCTCCATCTATGACTATATCAAAAATAATAGTTTGAAAATTGATCATCGAATCATTTTTTAACGTATCAAGTAGAATTTTATTAGGTCTCCTTTTGCTCCATATATTAACAACCCTGATTGATACATGTTGTCTACTGTGGAATTGCCCTACGAAGTACATCAAAATGGCAGTTATGATTTTCAACTTGTTTCGTTGCAGTATTTGTCTACTTCTGTGTATTATATAGTAGGGTAAGCATAATATTAGGCAAATTGCTGAAAGAAGCGCCCACAATTATCAATAACAAAGTTAATGTGTTTTAAACTACATGACCAGCCCATTAATGTTCTTACAAAAAGATTTAATTGCAATACTGCCATAAATTGGTATAAAAATAACCATGTCATATGGACTTCACAAATTGTAAAAGCCAGTTATGTAAATCATGATTCATATACTACTGTAAATAGAACTGGAAATTACACATCAATTTCCTGTGAAAATCATAAGTTGCTAAGCCAACAAATAATAATAGAACAGAGGGTAAAGGCCAAGAGAGTATTTCTTTCAGGTGTTGCATCAACAAACAAGTTATAAGGTACAACATAATAAAGAAAATCTAATAGGTTCATCATTAGAAAACCAGGTAATCCCCCCCCCCCCCCCCCCCCCCCCCCCCCCCCCCCCCCCCCTTCAAGGGGACTTGGCAATCAGTCTAAATAGGTTCATCATCGCTCTGGAATAGAGCAGCACTGCAATGTTGCATTTATTCTGAATAGGTTCCTCGCACAAGGCATCATTCTACTCCTATCCACAACTAGGATACCGTATGAAGAGTTAAACTTGTTAGAGCAATATGTGATGCAATTAATTGGAAATAAATCCCAGATCCCCTCAAACTAAGGCAAAAAAAAAAACAATTGGATTACGACTCTGTTACGCAGATTATCATCCCTATATTCGGTTAATCGATGAGAAACTAAAGTTGTTCATTATAAAAAATATGTATAAAAAAAAAGTCCACACCATGCCGTTGAGCTCCTTAGGGACGCGGGAAATGTTGTCTAGCTGGCCGAGGGCGTTGGCGACTGAAGCGAAGATCGGCTCAGTGACCATGGCGATCGCGTTCTTACTCTCATCGAGGGCCTGGACGACGTGAAGGACGCCGGGGTGGCGGATTCGCACGAGGCGGGCGGCATCGGCCCGGACGAGATCGAGGAAGGCATCCTCGGCGGCCTTGGAGAGGCCAGCGCGGGAGCGAGTCTCGGATAGGGCTCGCTTGTCAAGGAGCCAGACGGTGACGAGCGGATAAGGAGCAGAGGGGGCGGAGGCACGAGGGCGGGCTGAGAAGAGGCGCCAAACAAGGCCGGGGCCTCCGGAGCCGACCTGGTCGAGGAGATCGTAGTCCTGCAGCGGCCGCGGTCCGGTCACCTCCTGCACAGTGGTATGGACAGTCTTCTCGATCACGGCGCCAGCCTTGGCCAGCGCCTGCGTCAGTGTCTTCATGTTCAAAGACATCCTCGCTCCTCCCCCTTCTTCCTGGCCCAGATCTGATCACGAGGAGAGAGGACGGGGGAAATCTTGATGATTCTGCAAGTATAGAAGGGATGTGTTGGAGGTTTTGAACAGAAGCTGAGGGGGAGGGAGGAGAAGGAGGAGGAGGAGGAGGAAAGCACCGACAGAGGTGGCGATGGCGTGGGCCGGCGGTGGTGATGGCTGTGGTCCTTTGTTTTATCGGACGACTCTGAAGAGATGACTCGGCGCCCGTTGTAACTCGGGTCGTGTTCTAAATCGCAACTCCCGGTGGTTGGGCTATGGAATCCGTGGCTCCTAGCCAAGTGTCAACTGTCGTTCCTAATCTGGTAGTCTTCTCGGCTACTTCGGAATTAAGTAAATATCTTAGCGAAATTTTCTTTTTACCCCGAACAATTCTCAAAATAACTTAGACAATTTATTAAAGTATACGCTTTATAATCGAGAATGGAAAATTTAACTTACAAAATTTAAAACAATTAAAATCTTTCATTTTCAAGCCATAAGGTAGCGGATCCACCTTTGCAGAAAAAAGAATGGAAATTTTAATTACAAAATTTAAAACAATTAAAAATTTTCAAGCCATTAATTAATGAATGGAATGGAATATTTATAAAACAATTTAAAATCTTTGAGTTTTCAAGCCATTAATTAATTTGTTAATCAGTTTGCACTTTGAAAATCCATATAAAATGGATACAAAATACCTTATAATCAAAATGTTCATCAAAATAAACTCTTTCAAGCATAAAGATGTTAATATTTTAACTTTAAAAAACACAAACAGTGGATGCAAGTCATTTTATAAAACAATTTAAAGTTAAATTTTCAACAAAATGAATTCTTTTGAATGCAAGAAATCATTAATATTTTACTAAGCATGTCTAAAGTTAAAAATTGACAAAATTCTTAATTTGAAAGAGCACACAAATTTGATAATTAACCGGCGCCAGTGGCGGATCCAAGGGGGGGCAAGGGGGGGCTTGAGCCCCCCTGAGATCGCGGTAGCATTTGGAGGAGGTACTAGCGCCGCCACCTCATCCGCTACTAGCACCGCCAGCGTCGGCGCCGCCCCCAGGCTGTGCCCCAGCACCGTTATACTCAGGCCGCCAGCCACACCCCTGCAGTACTCCTTCTCCTTCCTTAATTTCTTAACCTCCTCCACCACTGCTGCCGATAGGCTCGGCGTGTCTCCCAAATCCCAATCCCGGCGTCTTGCCGTCTTGTACAGGCTTCGTCTCCGGAAATTCCTTCCGACAGAGGCACAGAGCCGACCCTGGGCCAGGGGCCCATGGCAATCAGGCCAACGGCCCAGGCAATATGGCCCTAATTTTTTTGGGTTAATTTAGATTTAGGTTACGCACCGTCCGCATCCTCCTCGTCCTTCGATCGCGTCCTCCGAACCGCACCGCGGCACCGCCTCCGAACCTTCTCGCCTTCAAGCTTCGATCGCCGTCGCTCACCGCCGCTCGCCGCCTTCAAGTTTCGATTGCCGGCGTCAGTTGCTACCACCGTTTTCTCTTCGGTTCACTTTTCTTGTTTGCATTCGCTACTCTGCTTCTCTGCACAGTTGATCGCCCAGACGATTTACTGAAACGTTGTCGATCGATTTCTCGGTCCAAAGCAGGTTTCAATTCGATCACCACTCTCCGATTTACAATTCGATGATTATTTCAATAGAAAATTATTTTTTTTTATTGGGAAGATTCCGGCAAAAGGGGTGGGAAGGGAGCTTGGTATGGTTGTTCTGGTACCAAAAGTACCGGTTAGGGTTCTTTGTTCTTCGGAGAGCCATGCCCTCGTAAGTACAAGGAAATGAAGTGTAAGTGTGAGCATTTATCTAATTGTGACCTTTATGCAATCATTAAGAGTCGACTCAGACCTCTGGAGTTGACTCAGGCCGAAGCTTAAATACAGAATCGGCGATGGCCGAAAATTTAACTTTCAACGTTTCTTTTCTACCACCTTTTCGTTGTTTCTTGCTGCTGATAGAGTCGATCCCTTCCATAGGAAAGCTTCATGGGACCCAAGTAACATACTAACCTCAGCTTTTCCCTCTATTTTCATAATTTTATGTTTCTGTTATTTATAGATTGCTATTTCTTAGACGTGCTAAGAGGGTTAGAGAGACTTCTTTTGATAATACCCCCTCAACAGATCCTAGGTTTCCAACAGAGGGTCATAGGACTAGGTTTGAACAAACTACCTATGTAGTACTCCCATGTAGATCCTTGGATAGGGGATTTTTTGCTCGATCCTGTCCCCTATCAGTACAAACCATCACCCATTACCATTTAGATCGGTTAGTATTCTGTACCAACCCTGTGAACACAACTTTGTGTTCAGAGTTCTTCAACAACCTTGACCAATTAAATGATCAGACCATTATATCTAGAGTTGCCCGTAGGACCATCACCATCACACCAGCTATGATCAACAACTTCGTAGGATTCAGACCATCCCCATCCCAGTTCGTTGTTTATCCATTCTCGAGCCTACCCTTTGATGAACCGCATGAGGAGATCACCCTAGACATCATGCATACTTACTTTTTCCAGCAGGACCGAGCCCCTGGTCTAGTCAACTTCCCCTCCACCGAACTGAGAATTCAGGAATATGTCTTATACCGAGTCATAGTGAACTGCATCTTACCCTTGGCCACCAGGAATCTTACCCCGATGAGACCCTTTCATTCCTTTCTTCTCTATGCCTTCACTCACCGATTCGACTTAGACATTGGACTATTGATGTTTCACACCATTCTCTATGCTTCATCGATAGTCACCAGTAGGAGGGTGCATATGTCATACTGCCACATTTTGACAGGTATTTTTACATCACTTGGAGTAGATACCACTATAGGTGATATCATACCTCATGGTGATTATGACAGTATTGGCTCTAGGCAGATCACCTTAGGTAGAGTTGGCATAGATGATGAGGGGAGACTTTATTGGAAGCAGCCTCAGGCCCAACAGCCACCATTGGACTTACCACAGCAGCCACAGCCAGACCCAGCAGACATTGATCTTGGAGCAGAGATCGAGGGATTACTTGACCTACCTGGCATACCAGCTCCACCTCCTCCCATGACGACAGATCAGAGATTGGATAGGATGGAGGAGTCGCTTCATGCTGTGTCTACCTCACTTCAGTCAGTTACTACTCGATTAGATGCACATGGAGCTAGCATAGCTGAGATTCTTTAGCTTTTGAGAGCTATGCAGCCTCCCCCACCATCTCCACCACCTCAGTAGACTCTTTATTTGATACTCTGACTTGACTTAGATGTTTTGCTTGACTTGTGATGTGCTTGTATTGATACATTGCTTTCCTTTCGACTTATGCTGTTACTTGCTATTTGACACTAGACTTGTGATGCTTTTTGAAACTAGACTTGCATTATTACTATTGGTTTACTTGTTCTCTTACTTAATTGTTTATACTTAGAAAAAAATTAGGGTTATGTTTAGTAGAATAGGAAAAAGAAATTTTGGTTTTCCAAAACTCATGGTTTTCAAATCTATTATAAATATTTTTCAAAAGTCTTTTCAAAACCCTACTTATTTTTGAAAATTTTAATTTTGCTTTAACTTGTTTTCAAAAATAAAGAAAAGAAATGTTTTAGCCCTAGACTAGAAGCAAACCCCCTAGAAAGCATGTACCTATAGATCTAGGTGGACATCTCACAAAGCACACTAGATACCTTATTTGTGATTGACAAACTTAGAATGGTGTGAGATGTATAGGCCTCTAGTCTAAGCCAAAAGATGCTATAAGTCAGTGCATCGAACCAAAAGCTTAGACTTTAATCTCAAATTGATCAAGTTAAGTGTCCCAAAATAAAAGACAAAATTTTTAAATTGGGATGATACACTTTAACTTGGCTAACTGGGTCAAGCTACTACTTTCTAGTAGTTAGCTAGAACCTAAGTTGGACACTCGCCCCAAAAGAAAAATTTTTTTTATCTATCTAATTTTTGTTATGCTTGGACTCTACCCAAAAGACCATAAATTTTTTTTGATTATGTCAAAGGGGGAGAGAAATAAGAAGGTTCAAGTTTAATTTTTTTTTGAAAACTTTAAAATTCCTTGAAAAAGGGGAGAATAATGAATTCAGGGGGAGTAATAAATTCAAGGGGAGTAATAAATTCAAGGGGAGTAATAAATTCAAGGGGAGTAACACACGTGCATACATTTTTTATATGTTACTTGTGTTCATGATGCATGTTTTACTTATGATATAAGTTAAATGCATATTTTACTTATGATATAAGTTGTGATTTAAACTTAACTTGAAACCTTAAGTTGCCATAATCAAAAAAGGGGAGATTGTTAGTGCAGGAAGCACTTCCCTTGAACGGGTTGAGGGTCTCCTGTCTAGCAAGGAAGGGGAATTGTCTCGCTCCGCCTCACAGCTGGCCCAACTACAAGAAGATACGCGCCAGGAGCGAGAGCGGCTAGGCAGCAAGTTAGCCGAGGCTCAGGCTAGGGAGCTTCAGCTCAATTCAGAGCTGAAGGCCTCTCAAACTGCCTTAGATGCAGTAAGGGCCGAACTAGCTGCCCACCTGGCAGGGATGGAAAGGCGCCTGCTCGAGGCAAAAAAGGTTGTCCTGATGTCCTTCGAGCTATTGAAGTTGCTAGCCCAGCGCTCCGTGAAGATGCTGGAGCACGATTTTCAAGGAGCTCTGCGCCAGCTTGGGGAGGCAAAGATTATTCATCGTGGCCAGGACCTTAGCTGCCTGGACACCAAACAGGTCTGGGTCACGATTCCCAAATATGAGAGAGAAGGGATCCCCGCGGATATCTTGTCAACTTTACTCGGCTCTAGTGCTTGAGGTGCTTCTGAATCAGCTGAGACGAGCCAACCATATCCTCTTGTTAGCAAAACTATTAATTGTTGTATAAACTAAATTTGCACTTGTGGTATCTGTGCACTCTACTGCCCTTCGAGGCACTTTGGATGATTTTATGTTACTGCCCAAATTGTGATTTAGTAGCCCTGCCACATCGCTATGACATGGTGTGGGTTTTAAATGTACTATTGCAGGCCAGGACTCGAGGCCAAGAAGACATGCGCCTTGATCAAGGCCAAATATGTCGGCCAACAACGACGGAGGTGGGCCCAGAGAATTAAGTCGTGGTCGAGTTACCAAGACATTGAGTAACGACACGATTCCTTAAGAAACCGACTATGTTAAGCAACCAACAGGCCCGGGTTGGTTCCTGTCAGATTCTGGCCACCTTGCTTGAAGGTACAAGTATACAGCTATTCTGCCAATGGTGGGAGGGAAAGAGCAACACACCTCCTACCAAAGCGACTGCTATGCCATCCTATTGTCAGGAAAGATATACTCCCTCGAGACGGCCAAACCACAAACGACGCCAATTTTGTTCTGGCTAAATACCAGAGACGGTCAAACCATCAGTCAAAGATTATGCCACGTAGACCGTGACAAACCTCGCGGATCAAGAGAACCTGGAAGAGAAAAACACTAAACCAAAAGGGGTTAGCTGGCCATCGAAGATTTCGGTGGGGCCACTCCGACGCTCAAGTCAGTCCCCAGAAGGAAGAGGAAGAAGGAATAGTAAAAGCTTGAAAATGTAGAAGATTCCAGAGAGCTTTTTCATACATGTGTTGAAGTTTATATACTTACGAGGATGAATGATGGTGAGGCGGGGTATCTGGGGAGACAAGCTCTGCACATTCCTGACAAGTGTGCAGATAGGCAGGCATCTAGGGGGCAGGACCTGCAGGCCTAGTAACCACTAGGAAACTTAAGCGTGTGAACCACTCTTGTCCTTTAACCAAGAATAGAAACCCGAGCAGGTGGGAGTCCGTCGGTCTATTAACCGTCCCCTTCTTATGGTAGAGCTCGTATGTGTGAGTGTCTTGTAGCTAGACGCCCCAAAGCTGCTTTTTAGTAGGGAAAGGACAAGGGCAGTGGAGAAGTGGCACAGAGAGCTCGGCCACGAGCAGCAGGGAGACCGAGATGACCAAATAACTTGGAGGCCGGGGTGGCCGAGTAGTAGGGAGGCCGAGGTGGCCCAGTAACATAGAGGCCGGTGTGGCAGAGCAGCAGGGAGGCCGAGATGGCCTAGTAACATGAAGGCCGGTGTGACCAAGCAGCAGGGAGCCCGAGATGGCCTGGTAACATGAAGGCCGGTGTGGCCGAGAAGGGAGGCCGAGATGGCCTGGTAACATGAAGGCAGGTGTGGCCGAGCAGTAGAGAGGCCGAGATGACCCAGCGATCCATGCCACATGAAATCCGAGACGAAACCGATCATATAGGGTCTAGTCATTGACCTTTGACTACTGACTTTGACCCTTGACTTTCCAGGTAGGACGGTTTATTGACTACCTTATCCACATTAGGCCCTAAGCATATTAAGGTTGTGGACAGTTGGTTGTGGACTGTTGGTTTATTTAATTGGGCTGACCCAATTAAAACGGCCCAACTCTATTTGGAAGCCCAATAGATTAATAGCCTTTTTTTTTTTTGAAAATTTGGCTGGTCTTAAGTGAGCTTTCATGGAAAAGCTATTTGGACTGGCCCAAATAAAAACAACCCAGCCCATTCTTTTAACAGCAGCTAATAATAAATCTTTTATTTTTTTTAAACTGTGCTCGAAGCACAGTACGCTGCCACCATTTTTTTTAATTCCATGCATTAGACACAACCCAAACAACTCGCCTTTATCTTCCCAAAAAAAATTTTCCGAACTGTGCCCTAACCGGAGCGCACCGAGCGCTATGTGCTGCCATGCCAGCCCTGCCGGCAGCCCACGCCAGCCTCGCCGATGCCCAGTCTCGCTGCCGATGCCAGCCTTGCTGGCTGCTCGGCCTGTTCCCTTTCCGTGCCGAAGACAAAACCTCCCTCAGCCATCCCGAAGATGATGCCAAGGCCTAGCTTGTCGTCGACGCCAGCCAACCTTTCCTTGCCAGCCTTGCCGGTATTACGAGGACCACTCCGACATGCTTCACCGGCAGAGGACAGCACTGTTCCCGTGAGAATAGCGTTGTTCTCGCACCGAACAGAGAGTCCTTTTCTCTGTTCTCGACGAATATCGGGAATAACAGGTAACTCCGCCGCCGCGATTCTTTTTTTTTCTCTGTGCACTAAGCACACTGCCGCCTCACCCCTCCGGCGTCGCCTCTTGCTGGCGCCAGCCCCGCCGTCGCCAAACCTTCCGCGTCAGAACCTCAAACAGATCGAGATTCCTTCGTGGCTCAAGACAACGCCCAGGCTTCGATTGCCGCTAAAAGCAACCGACCGCAACACATAGTACGCAGTGGGCTTTTCTCGCTTCGTCGGCCAAAACAGAAACATTGAACAAACAGAGAACGTATTTCTCTGTGTTATTCTGTTCTTCCGACATGGGAAGGACTCAACAGGTATGTAATTTAACTACATGCTCTGATACCAATGTAGATTACCTGTTGTAGCGTGCCTTCTCACAGATGAAATTGCTCGCCGTCGGAGGAACAATCACGGCGGTCGGAAAGCTCCTCAAAGTCCACAAACCAAATCCACGATTTGGTGTTCTCCTCTTTTCCGACAACCTCTTTCTTTTCCTTTGCTTCGCTCTGGACGTCAGCGATAAAAAAAAACAAGGGGCATAGCCCCCTTTTATGCTTTGTCCACGCATGCACCACGAAGTGCATCGTGGGCAGCATGGGCAGTTTCATAACTGCCTACAAGAACCAGTCATAAACATCATAAATACCTTCACTGTAGTATCTTCTTCTAGTTCATCATAAATTTTTAGAAATCTAAAATTCCTAGGTCCATTAATGAATTTTGATCAAAACTTATTAATGAACTTAAAGAGCTCTGATATGATTCATTCGGAGTGCTATAATTTTCTAAAGTTCTCAAAATCTATATGTACCCAGAGATATCAAATTAAAGTCATTAACAATAATGATCTGAGGATTTTCAATATTTCAAACTTTAATTTTATTAATATATATACATAACTTATTGTAGGGATGTTAGAATGACACTATACAAAACGTCACTACACTACCCTCTTCCATCTCATTGCAAAATTTTAGAAATTCAAGTTGTCTAGGTCCATTAATGAGTTTAAGTTAAAACCCATTGATGAACCTACAGAGCTCCGATCAGACTCATTTTAACTCTTGTGGATTTATCAAGTGAACTTGAATCCGAATAAGCTCTCATTTTCTATTTTAAAGCTCTTCTAGCAGTTCTCAAAATGATTTAACATTTTGAGAATACTGTGCTACTAGTTTTCAATGAGTGGTGTTAGTCTTCCGAAATCAATACCACAGTCTGTGATTAGAATCAATATTGTGGTATTGGTCTTCAAAAATTAACAATACAATGATATTGTATTTAAACTATGATGTTGATTTTTAAAATCAATATCAAAGTAATTTTTATTTTATTTTTAATTATTTTTATTAATAAAATCAACTCTTATTATTAATTTTATTTGTTATTTTTTTATAATTAAAAAATATTTTTAATATTTTATTAACCTTCGAAAAAAAATATTGCATGCAAAAGAGTGATGAAAGAGTAATAAGAAAATATTACATGCAAAGCAATTGCCGTAGGGATAAAATAAAAATTAAGTATGTCTTTTTAAAATAATAAAATTATATGTGTCTTTTGACCATTTTCAAATTTTAAGTGGCCCCTTTTGAGAATTTACTATTTTATTTTATAACTTCCCTGTTTAATAACTAGAGCGATATACATATATTATCTGTTTCCTATATCAAGAGTGAAAATTTACGTCGTGATCAATTATAATTTTTCGATTTACCTCCTTATAGATAATCATGAGGTCGATCATGTAGAACCGCTAGGGTGACAGATTCCACCTTTTACAGAAGAGAATGAAAACCTACTCTTAGGTGCTCCTATAAATCTGCTCTTAGTTTAGATCCTAGACATTTTGAAAGTATTGTAGTATTAATAGCAAAAAGTAAAATCATTATCTTAATATTCTGTCCAGAGCAATCCCACACCTTCTGAAAGGGATAAATCACGGAGGAGTTTATCCAACAATAATAGCACCTACATAAGATGAAGCAACTAATAAAATATTATGTATTCATTGAGAATGGATCATAGACCTATTGATAACAATACTCTTATATGAACCATCCCGTGGGATAAAAGTATTATATTATTGAACAGAGATCTTGAAGTCTTCGTGACAGATTTTGTTGTTAATTAAATATATTCAAGTCCAATGTAAATAATTAAGCCGCTGTATTTTGACAAAATTTTATATTTTTTTATTAGTTAATGCTCCTATTTTTTTTTATTAGTTGATGGTCTTAAGCGGTTTCATTACGTTGGGAACTATTTTACTAAAAGGTTTATCTTTTTTTCCCCCTTCCTTTCTTTCTCGGTCAAAACCGGTTTATCCTTGATGGAAATGCAAGCAGTTGCAAGGGTAAGACGTGGTGAAATTGTAGAAACTCACGTTGTTTTTAATTCGTTGAGATCTAATACTTTTCGCATGACGCAACCCCACGTTTTAAGTCTTTAAAAGGTTTAGGGTACGTGTTGGAAGCAGGACAGCTGAAAACGATTGGGTTAAATTGGGTGTCGGCAGAAACACATTTTCGCATGCGTCCCGTTGAACATGTGCTGTCTTTCAAGAATTTTTGGCGTTTTATTAAAGGGGCACTTAGAGTTATGAAATAATAAAAAGACATATCATAATTTTATTTTATTTTCAAAATACATATTTAATTTTAAAAATATTCTTTTATTTTTCAACACTAAATTAAAATAAAAAATTAAAATTTTTATTTAATCAAATCAAAACTTAATTATTTCATTAAGAAATTTCATACAAAAGTCATAAATAATCTTTAAAAGTTCAATTTTTTTTTTAAAAAAAATATATCATTAAACTAATGATAATCTCATAAATTTATTCATATTTTAAAAAAAAAATTTAGAGTTCGATAAAACATTAAAATTGAAATATAAAATTAAAAGAACATTAATAAATTTTTTATTATTTTATCTTTTTTTAATAGCTAATTACAAGAAAAAATATAAAATAAAATTAAATAATTAAAAATAAAAAATTACTTTGGTGTTGTTTTGGTTAAAAAAAATGATAATCCCAGTAGCCACATTTCTGGGTGTGGCCGGCTCGGTCCCACGGAAGTTTCCCACCGATCACCAGGGTAAATCGGGAAGCGCAAACGGCGGCCAATCCAGATGCCTAGCATCCTTTGATTGCGTTCCCCATTTGGAGAAAAATTCCTGCAAATGCGCCGTAGTTGGAGATCGAATCGCGGGTCCCTGAGTTACAACCCGAATGTCCTACCGTTGCACCATTGCCCCGGGGACGTGTTGTTTTGGTTAAAGCATCATCATCTTGGTGCTATTGTAGCCAAATCATGACCATTTTAGTGCTGATTTCGTTAAACATTACCATATTATTGTTGATTTCGTTAAAACTTTGTGACCTTGGTGTTTATTCCTTAAAAGCAACATCATCTTAGTGTTGATCTCTTCAAAGCATCACCACTTTGATGTTGTTTTCATCAAAACATCATGACCTTAGTGATCCAAAGATGGAATATCAAGAGATTTGGTCCAACAAATTCCTTTCACTCTCTTTCACTCTCTTGAGTCTCACCATACTAAACAACTCTTGATTCATAGCCACTATCCTTTAGAGAAATTATTTTAAAAATTTTAACTTTATTTATTTTTGGTATATCTAGACTTTATTACCACTGATTTACTATAGGACAAAACACTAATAACTTTTTTGCACTCTCCTAATTTTGTCTATGCTAAAATTATAAAATTTTAGAAACATCTAAGTCATCATTGAGTTTTAACCAAAACTCATTGATGGACCTAGATAAATCAGTTTCAGTATAAACTTTATCTAATAAGTTCCTTTTGCTCTCTTTAATCTCACCATACTAAAAAACTTTTAGTTTATGACCACTATTACTTTAGAGAAATTGTGTTGTAATTTCTTCAACACATTGCTTCTGATCTTTGAACAACAATACCTCATAGGTTCTGAGCTTTCAAAACTAGTGCCATAATGATCCTGAACCTTAAAAATCAGCACCATAGTATTCTGATTTCTCCAACACATTGATGCTGATATTTGAAAATTAGCATCACAATGATTTTGATCCTTCAAAACTAGCACTATATGTTATGATTTCTCCAACACATTGGGTCTGATATTTGAACAATAGCACCACACAAGGTTTAATCTTTCAAAATCAGTACTATTGTGTTGTGATTTCTCTAATATATTGATGTTCATCTTTGAAAATCAACACTATAATGGTTATGATCCTTCGAAATCAGTATCACTGTGTTATGATTTCTCTAACATGGTGGTGCTGATATTTATAAAACAATACCACAATGATCCTAATCTTTCAAAACCATCATCACTGTGTTGTAATTTCTCCAACACAATGGTGTTGTTCTTTATAAAATTGAACCACAATGATCTTGATTCTTTAAAATCAATACCACTATATTATGATTTTTCTTACACAATAGTGTTGGTCTTTACAAAACAACACCACTATGGTGTTGATCTTTCTAAATCAACACTTATAACTTCATGTAAGAGGTTCAGAATCAAAGTTGCACACCATTTATACTTTCTCTACATTTCTCTCTTCCACTTCATGTCTAGATTTCATAATTTCAAATCATCTAGGTTCATCTATGAGTTCAGGAAAAATCCATTGATAACCTTATACAGCTTTGATGGGACGCAATCCAAGTCTTGTAGATTTCTACATTGGCAACAATGTTAAAATATTATCAGACGTAAAGGTATGGTTGTCCAAGCAATTCGATATGAAAGACTTAGGAGAATGCGCACATATTCTTGGGATCAAAGTTATAAGGGATCGCAAGAAAAGGATGTTAAGCTTCCTATATCGATACTATCCTAGCTCGTTTTAGCATGCAAAACTCCAAGAAAGGTTTTCTACCTTTTAGGCATGGAGTTCCTCTATCTAAGGAGATGTGTCCGAAGACACCAAAGGAGATAGAGGACATGAAGGAGGTTCCTTATGCTTCGGCAGTAGGAAGCCTAATGTATGCGATGCTATGCACGAGACCGGATATCTGCTTTGCCGTGGGCATGGTTAGCAGATATCAAAGTAATCCAGGACAGGGACATTGGACTGCGGTAAAGCATATATTGAAGTACCTGAGAAGGACTAGGAATTATATGCTAGTTTACCGGGCAGATAATTTAATCCCTGTGGGTTACACGGACTCTGACTTCCAATCGGATAGGGATAAAAGTAAGTCTACATCAGGTTATGTGTTTACATTGGGAGGTGGAGCCATAACATGGAGAAGTATAAAGCAGAAATGCATTTCGGACTCTACCATGGAAGCTGAGTATGTGGCAGCCTCTGAGGCAGCCAAAGAAGTTGTATGGCTCAGGAACTTCTTGATGGACTTAGAAGTGATTCCTGGTTTGCCCAAGACTATCACAATTTATTGTGATAATAGTGGTGCAGTTGCAAACTCGAAGGAACCACGAGCCCATAAGGCAAGTAAACACATTGAGCGCAAGTACCACCTGATACGAGACATCGTCAAACGGGGAGAAGTCGCTGTGGTCAAGATTGCATCAGAGGATAACCTGGCAGACCCTTTCACTAAGGCCCTTCCGGCGAGAGCTTTTGATCGGCATGTGGAGGGGATGAGAATCAGATGTATGGCAGCATATGAGACAGCGTAGTCTTCTAGTATAAGTGGGAGATTGTTGGGATGTATACCAGAATCCTAGCTATCTATGTAAATAAACATTCTGAAATAAGAATCACATTTGGTCAATGTTTGCATTTAGTTTTTATGCAAGTGTCCATTTAATCTATATTGTAGATAAACATGGTGTGCGGAGTCACACACAGAAGACCATGTTATCAGTTCCTTATAGATTACAAACAGTGTTCACAACCAAGATGAATTGGACAAACCATTGGATTGGTTGTAGTGTAATTTGGTCTTAGTCTGTCTTGACTATAGAATTACACTAGTACACTCAGTGTGTATTGAGCAGGACCATCTGAGGATTGTTCGATTTATACTGATTGGCATGAGGCCTTTTGGGGAGAGCCCAAGAACAAAACCATGAGGGCTTAGGCCCAAAGTGGACAATATCATGCTATTGTGGAGATACAGACATCCTTGGGGACCCTACAATTGGTATCAGAGTGAGGCCGCTCTTCACCGGACTAACCGCCGGATGAGCCATGATCCAGATCTAACCATGTGGGGAACCTTAAAAACAAAGGAAGTAGGGGATGTTTGAATCAAGAGGACCAGACACCGGGGGGTAGGTCTCGGAAGTCCTAGTTGCAGTTGAGTAGGAATAGTAGGCGGGTAGCCGGACCATGAGGACATGGCAGCCGGACCAGTTGCGGCTGGGAAAGTCCTGGTTGCGACTGGCCGGAGTCCTATTAGGTCAGGGTGAGGCAAGAAGTCCTGGTGGGTCGAAGGACATCAAACGGAGGCTTTCCGTTTGAGGGGGGTCTGTGGTCCTTTGTTTGAGGGGGGAATTGTTGGGTTGCAAAGGTGCAAACATAGTCCCACATCTAAAACACATGAGAAAGATCATTGGTTTAAAAGGATGAAAAGTATCTCCATTGGCATGAGGCCTTTTGGGAGAGCCCAAGAACAAAACCATGAGGGCTTAGGCCCAAAGTGGACGATCATGCTATTGTGGAGATACAGACATCCTTTTGGACCCAACAG
>NC_133864.1:19348955-19418644 GCF_044706935.1 Curcuma longa
TATCCCCAAACTTGTGGGAATTTCTTCAAAGAGTAAGAAGGCTCGATAGAGGGATGATCAACAGTGCCTCCAGCTAAGGTGAAATTGATGGGAATTTGCTTGAGAGGAGGCTGGATTTGGATCTTCTGAAGGAGTTGGGAATCCCCTTTCTTCTTCATAGGATCCATTGGTGATGAAATCCAGCTCAATGATGATGGTGGTGGCAAGGCATTGACGGGGAAGAAGGATACGAGCAAACATCGGTTGATAGCTTGAGGATGAGATCCAAAGAGGAAGGGAATCCCCTTTACTCTTCGATGGTAGCTTGTGATGACAGACTGAGGAAGATGGCATCGGGATGTAGATGAAGGAGATGGTTGGAGTTATAGCAATGGCATGCAGATGATGTCAAGAATCCCTTTGGCTTCTTCGGTGGTGGATGAAGATGGATAGATGAGGAAGGGAAATCCCCTTTACCATGATAGATGAAGGAAGATGGAACTCCAATGGTCAGTGGTGGAAGATGAAATCCTTTGTTTCCTTCGTGCCCTTCCTTCTTTGTTTTGCCTATCTCCCATTGCAATATTGCAGCTTCGCATTTGAATCAGATCAAATCTCCATCCACGATCTATAATGCTTCAAATCTAGATGTAGGGTAGAGATCAATCCACTAGATCTAAATTAATGGCCTAGATCTTGATCAATGGTGATGATTGACAACCCTAGATTTGCTATGTGTTACGAGTAGGGTTGCAAATTGATTTTTAAATTTTCAAAAACCCACAATGAATGCAAACAAATGAAGTATAGGGGTCTCGAGTCATATTTTTCCAAGGGCTAGTAGAAAATCGTTTAATTCGAGCTTACGAGTCGTTCTTTTTGGGGTTTTCAATATAAATGGGGTTTTGGGTTTTGAGGCAAATCTGAGAATTAAAGAAATGCTAAAGAAAGGAATTCAACTACCATTTGCAACTAACCAAGTGTTTTTGTTCTTTTTGAGTTTTTCTTATAAACGAAGTTGGGTATGGTATGATCTTTTGATGATTTCAATTGAAACGATGAAATGGAAAGAAACCTATTCTTAAAACTTATGCTATTAAACAAAAACCCTAGAACATCAAACCCTAAATCCTACAGCTAATTTACCAACACTGATAAACCTCCAAGATTGGCACGGTACAGTGACTTGGTAAAGAACTAAATTTGGCACAAAACTAAACTAACTATACTAACATCATGCATTAACCAAACAAATGGCATTCAAAGGTTTTTAACAAGGTTGTGATCGAAACCTGCTGATACGGAACAGTAACAATGGAAATCAGAGTTTCAGTAACAATGCTAGCCTAGTTCATTTGAAAATTCAAGCTAATTAAACTCTAAACCAATCAAGACATTCATTGAAATTTAAGCAATAGCCAAAATAACCAGCATTCAAGATCCTTAAACAATCTGATTAGAACAGAATAAAAATTTCAGAATCAAACTATAGCAGAAAATAGAAATGTGCAGAAATAAAAAGAACAGAAAACATCCCACCCTTCTTCTTCCTCGTTTCCTCAATTTGGTGTCAACAACTTGTCGAATCCAGTAATGTAGCTTCGACAATCCCTTTGGAGACTTCAATTTGGTCGCTGGATCTGTTTACTCACTGCCTGAACTATGAACAGCCGAAGAAACCCTCTCTGGAACAAAAACAGAGCTCATTCAGACTCCTTTTCAGCTGGCAAAATCGGATTTCCTGTCTTCCACGTGCTCCGATCGGATTGATGATGATATAGGGAGGCTCCACGACCCTAGCAGAACCCCTCAAAGGAATCGCGGCGTCGGATGGTGTTGCGGATGGACGGAACACGTGAAAATAGGGATTTGGCTGCCGGTGAAACCCTCGTCGTCGCGCCAAATCCAACTGCCTGAATATACCCAATCAGCCAGCTTCAACTTCTTCAGGGATCAAGGAATGCAATGGAGTCAGAATTTCGGGATGGGACTGACCGTGGAGGTACGTCGCTTGGCAGGGGAGTCGCGGGCGAGAAGATGAACAGTGGCGCAGCCACTGTTCACTTCCTAAGTTGAGCGTTTAAATACGGCTGATTAATCTTTGAATCTGGGTCGTCCGTTTCTGATCAAGCGGTGTAGCTCTAATCTGGGGTTTAGGGCAGCCTAGGGTTTGTGAAAAATTCAGGGATCTCGATCAGGCTTGAGCTAGGTCATGTCCTTGATGCGGGGTGTTTGTATGAGAATTATTATTATTATTATTTACATTATTCCTTGATTTATTTATTGTATCACTTACACCCATCAAAATTAATTAATTTATTTATTACCAAACCTCTTACTATCGTCTTAAGTAGTATAGAGAGGTCCGGGTCGTCTCTCTCTCGGACTCAATGACAGGATGTTATTTTAGAACTGTTATGGGGCTTTATTGTGTTTTATTCATCCTAAATATCTACGCTTTATTTATTTACAATTTAATCTACAATCAATAACAGAATCCTAAATATACATTATTTACAATTTAATTCAAATCATACATACAATCTACACATCATACATCCTACATAATTTAACCCTAAATTCAAATCATATAACATACAACAACATACATTCCTCAGCCTACATCAATTATACAACATCAATTACATGACAAACAAACAAACAAAAATCAAACATACAACATACATACAACATACAACACGGCCTTAAAATACAACCTATTGCCCATTCATCCATCATGTACAACAAGCATATAACCTAACTCTATACAACATGTATTATACAACATACTAAACTAACATACAACATACTTTATCATACAACCATATACATCATGTTATCCACAAATATGACACTAAATGTTATACAACATATACAATTATTTCACAATTGATGCTACAACTACTAAACAGGTTCACAATCATCATAATGTACAATTAACATGTTCCGAAACAACAACAACTAATTTACAACATGTTAGAATAGAACAACATACATTAACAATAAACAAACCTTTATTCAATTAAAATTTAAATACAATGTTATTAGTTATTTACAGAAATCACCACATCGTTATCTCAAATGAACACACAACCTAGGTTCCACTTCATACCACATCCAATACAAACTATTTTATTCACAAGCCTGAATTAAACTCACAACACATGAATTCATACAATCTGTTCAACTGATTCACACAATACAAATGGCTAGCCAACATCTTATTCCAACACCTTACAAAGACAACAAATCCAACAACCGAACAAGGGGGGTTTTGAATGTTTAAAGTTAGCATCTAACAAAGCTAAAGAAACAAACAAGCAAAACTAAGTTAACTAAGGTTAGGGTTTAGTGTTTTCCTTCCCTCAACTGAGCCGGCATCAACTGAAGAGAGGAAAACAGGGAAGAATGGCGAAGGTGGATGGCAATGGATTTGGTGGTTCCAATCAGCACCGAACAGAGGATGGCTAACAACACTTGATCGATGTCACCAAAGGGGAAGCGGTTCACCATGGCAGAACACCACGGTGGAGAACGAACAGAGGATGAATAGCTCGGGATCTTCCACTGCCCTCTGTCCAGCTGCAACCACAACCAAACATTAGAGAAATAGAACAAGAAACCCTTACCTTGCACTCTCCGGGGAAGGATGATGGTCGGAACAGAGGAGAGTCGTTCCCACGCGTTCGCAACCACGTCGGCGGAGGGCAACTCATGCTCAGAACCGGGGAATGCGGAAGGGACAGAGAGCTGGCCGGAGCAACCACCCACGGCTTTCTACTGTGCGGAAGGGACGTCGGCCGCCAGTCACCGGAGAACCACTCCCAGCAACTTCCCGCGCCGACGGGGACAAGGAGACTCGCCTTCGCAACCACGTCGGCGAGGTCTCCTTCGGATCTTCGGTGCTCGTCGATGGAGCCGTCGCCGCCGTTGAACTGTGCTGATCGGGGGAAGGGGATGGTGGCGTCGCGACGGCGGAGCTCGGAACGGCGCCGCGTGAGGAGAAGAAGGAGAAAACCTAATTACGCGAGCTCCCGTTTACCCGTGAACCGATTCGTGCTTTTAATGCAGAGCCACTGAACCGGCGTTTGGATTGAACCGCTAATTGGCCATCGGAATTGCTGAACCGGCTGAACCGGGATCAATTGGACCGGGTTTTGAGCGGTGATTTGGACTGAAATCAATTGAAGTGGGCTTGATTTGATTGAGTTTGGGCTGGATGAGTTTAGATTTGAGCTGAGCTTGGGTTTAGCTGATTTAAGCTTTGGATCTGAGTTAAGTTGAGACAATTGACTTGAACTTTGATTTTTGAGCCGAGTTTGTTCAATTTAAATTTCTGCATTCGAACCAGCTTGGACCAAGTTGAATCTGATTGAACCAATTTAATTTCGGACTCGAACCAAAATTGATTTTTCTCCCAATTTGAACCTCCAAATATGATTATCTTCATCCTAATTTCCTGCCAAATCAATTACCACAAATTAATATCCATAAATACCTCAAAATAATAAGAAAATAGAATGAAGACTAAAATTAATCCAAGATAAAGAACAAGCCAAAAGCCCAATTTATGATATGAAATATAATCAAACCGGTCCAAATATAACCCTAATTTACCCGATCAAATAGCCAGTTATCAAATCCCCCACACTTATTCTTTCACGTCCCGTGAAAGTAACTAATATACATTTATTTTCCACCCTACAATATCAATCAAATCAGAAAATTACAACAACAAGTTAAATAAGAGTGTCAAATCCTAGAAATCCAAGCAATCCAGAATTCAATTCATACATGGATCAACAAAATAGCAAATTCAATTCACCCTAAATAAATTGAGAATGATGACTACAAAAAACCTCACAGGATAAATAATGTGGCGCTCATCCTCATAATCATGTAAAAAGTGGATCTCTCTCAAGCTACCTATGGATCATGCACTACCATATGCTTGCTCTTCTTCTAATCTCCACCACTATCATATGCATAAAGTTACATAATCCATGAAGATTTATTGCAAAAGAATAAGGAATAAAGAATAAGAAATAAAGAATAATGAATAAACAAAAGAAATAGGAATAAGGGAAAGAAAACAATATGTAAAGAGAAAACATAAAGAATGTAGGTGGAAGACATGGGAAAATGATCTACGTCATAGATGAGTCAATGGACATCGCCCAGTAAAACTCAAACCAAGCTAGTATGGGGTAAGTTAGTAGTAAGAAAACAACTCCTATCTCTCCTCTAGACTCAAATATATCTCCAATAAAACTCCTAGTAGGGAAACAAGAATCGCAAAAACTTCCTACCAACTATCTCAAATGATACCACCAACTCAAACCTTTACTTTATTTATTTTATTTCAACCAAAAAAAATAACTTTTTTTATTTTTTTTTTTTTTTTTTTTTTTTTTTTTTTTTTTTTTTTTTTTTTTTATTTTTTCTTTTTTTCTTTTTTTTTTTTTCACAACAGATTTTTTTTTTTTTTTTTTTTCAACAACCTATCTACAAATGAATAAAATGAAAAAAAAAAAAAAAATAAAAAAAAAAAAATGAAAAACTATCTACAAGCAAACAAATGGTCTGTCAATGGTGAACTCTCTACACACACATACCCCCACACTTAAATTTTTGTCCGTCCCGGGCAAAATCTCATCTCGGCAAACAAGGTTCCCACATCCAAGGGAAAGAAATGAAAGAGGTGATAAGGAAAAATATGATGACACACAAGAGATGGATTATTCGATACCCTAAACTAATAGAAAAGAATGAATAAATAAAAGAATAAAGGAATGAAATGATCTTCATGGAATTATGCAACCCTATGGTAATGTGATCTCGACAGAATCAGAGCAAGTTCTAGAGTTACATTTACCATAAGTGCCCCACAACAAGGAAATCAGGCTCAATCCTCACTAGGTAAAAGAAATAGTCATCATCTCAACTATTTAAGGTAAAATCCATCACTAAGTTGTATCCTCACATAATCCAAGAACTCCTTCATGTCTATAAACCTCTAGAATTCGACAAACTTAGATAACTAAGTTATCGCAATTCCTAAGATGATCAAGTCATGCAGGGGAGGAAAATTTATTGTGAAAGAATCATGAATAGATGAATAAACAAATCCTAAACTAAGTTATTTATTTACACACCCTAAGCTAAGTTATTTATATACAACCTAGGCTAAGCAAGAATAATAAATCGTTATATACATCCTAAACTAACTAAGGCATGTGATATGTACAAAGAAAGGAAACAAACAATAAAGAATACTATACACATCCTAATTACAGAAAAAAATAAAATACACATCCTACTTATACACATCCTATTTACAGAAAAGAATCAAAAGAAAATAAATAAATATATACACAAAAGAAAGAAAAACAAGAAGAGATAGTTTACTCCCCTTTCCCTGGGAAGATGGATCGTCGCTAGAGGAGTCCCTTGATTCCTGATCGCCCTGGGTTCTCAACTCTGCAGACGGATCCAGACAAAATAAAAGAAAGTGATCCTAGGGACTCAGTGCAATTCCCTACACTTTCGTGCACCTCTCCAATATAGACAAGTCACGACCAAGCATTAGTGCACCTTAAAACAACACCCTCAAGATCATTAGAATAAAAGAATTAAACAATTAAGAATAAACAAATGACAAATGAATAAATGGATCAATGAATAAACAAACAAATGAATGAAATGAATAAACAAACAAGAACACCTATTTACAGTCTAAAATAAACAAACATCATTTGAGTCCCCGGCAACGGCGCCAAAATTTTGATGCGGTGTGTTTTGTATGGGAATTATTATTATTATTATTTACATTTTCCCTTTATTATTTATTATGTCACTTACACCCATCAAAATTAATTATTTATTTATTACCAAACCTCTTTATTATCGTCTTAAGTAGTATAGAGAGGTCCGGGTCGTCTCTCTCTCGGACTCAATGACAGGATGTTATTCTAGACTTATTGCGGGATTTTATTGTATTTTATTCATCCTAAATATCTACGCTTTATTTATTTACAATTTAATCTACAATTAATAAAGAATCCTAAATATACATTATTTACAATTTACATCAAATCATACATACAATCTACACATCATACATCCTACATAATTTAACCCTAAATTCAAATCATATAACATACAACAACATACATTCCTCAGCCTACATCAATTATACAACATCAATTACATGACAAACAAACAAACATAAATCAATACATACAACATACAACACGACCTTAAAATACAACCTATTACCCATTCATCCATAATGTACAACAACATACAACCTAACTCTATACAACATGTATTATACAACATACTAAACTAACATACAACATACTAATATCATACAACCATATACACATGTTATCCACAAATATGACACTAAATGTTATACAACATATACAATTAATTCACAATTGATGCTACAACTACTAAATTGTTCACAACATCATACAATTACAATTCACATGTTCCAAAACAACAACAACATAATTTACAACACACCTAATAGAACAACATACATTACAATACAACAAAACCTTTATTGAATTAAAAATTAAAATACAATGTTATTAGTTATTTACAGAAATCACCACATCGTTATCTCAAATGAACACCTAGGTTCAACATACCACAGCAATACAAACTCACAAAGTTAAACTCACAACACATGAATTACACACAATTTTCATCAACCAAATGGCTAGCACACAGAACACCTTACAAAGACAAATTTCAACATGCTCACATCTAACCATCTTGCTAACTAAACGTAAACACTGAACAGCAAATCACAGGCAACCAACAAAGCCCATAGCATATTGGATCAATATTAACAACACATAGGGGGATTTTTGAATGAGATCCAAATTAGCATGTGGAGTGTAACCACAGAACCGAACAAGGGGGGTTTTTAATGTTTAAAGTTAGCATCTAACAAAGCTAAACAAACAACGAAACTAAGTTAACTAAGGTTAGGGTTTAGTGTTTTCCTTCCCTCAACTGAGCCGGCATCAACTGAAGAGAGGAAAACAGGGAAGAATGGCGAAGGTGGATGGCAATGGATTTGGTGGTTCCAATCAGCACCGAACAGAGGATGGCTAACAACACTTGATCGATGTCACCAAAGGGGAAGCGGTTCACCATGGCAGAACACCACGGTGGAGAAGGAAGAGGAGAACATAGGCTCGGGATCTTCCACTGCCCTCTGTTCAGCTGCAATCCACAACCAAACATCAGAGAAATAGGAAAAGAAACCCCTTACCTTGCATTCTTCGATGGAGGATGATGGTTGATGTCAAGCAGAGCTCGTTCCCACGCGTCCGAACCACGTCAGCGAAGGGTTACTCATGCTCAGAATCCGGGGAATACGGGAGCGCCAGAGAGCTTGAAGATGGAGAACCACCCACACCCTCTTCTCTGTGCTAACGACCGTCGAGCACCGATGACCGGAGAACCACCCACGGCCACCGTTCCGCGACGACGGGGAATAGTGGAGCTGCCACCTTCGAACCACGTCGGCGGCGCTCCTTGGAATCTTCGGCGCTCGTCGATGGAAGCCGCTGCCGCCTTTGCACTTTGCTGATCGGAGAAGAAAGGATGGTGGCGTCGCGACGGCGGAGCTCGGTGGCGGCGTCGCGACGAGAAAAGGAGAAGAAGGAGAAAACCTAAGTTACGCGAGCTCCCGTTTACCCGTGAACCGGTGCTTCTTTTAATGCAGAGCCAATGAACCGGCTGTTTGGATTGAACCAGCTAATTGGACTGGCGGAATTGCTTTGAATGTGAAAAAATTAAAGACTACAAAATTAATATCCAAAAAATCACCCAAAAATCATAAAAAATTAGAATGAAGATAAAATTTCATCCAAGATAAGAATTAAGCTCAACAAACCCAAATATGACATGAAATGTGATCAAGAAAGTCCAAAATAAGCCCTAATTAACCCTGCCAACAAGGAATTATCAGAGCTCAATGTTAGTCAATGGGTGTAAGCAACTGGAATGCTAGCTTGAAATATTTCAAGTAGTCGTTAAGTTCTATCAATGGACATAAGACTTGAATATTAGGTTAAGTAATTTAGTCTAACTTAAACATATTATCATGTTAGGCTAAGTAATTTAACACAACTTAAACATATTATCAAACATCAAAAATGAAGTGATTGTTGGTATAATTAACCTCTAGGGTTTTGATGGTTTGATTTGACTAATATATTTAAAGGAATTTATAGAGTTCAAGCAAGTCAAGGTTGACTTAAAGCTTGGAAGTGAATGAGAAGTTCAAGTAGGACCAGATACTTGATAGTTGGTGGGAAATCCTAAGAGAGTAAACCTTAGGGGATGAGACGTCCTGATCGAGAATCAGATAGTGAAAGCCCTAGTAAGGCTAAGCAGTGAAAGTCCTAGTTAAGAATTAGGCAGTGGAAGTCATAATGAGGCAAAGTAGTGGAAGTCCTAATTGTTAGTGAGAGCCCTAGAACCAATCATATGATGATTGTTGTATGGACTCATTATATCATATTTCTATTTATAAAGGCATTTCATTATGGTTATTATACTTACTTGTATTGGTGCCAAATAATTAAGTATAGTAACGTCCTTGAGTAGATGGTTCGTATCTATATCAATCGATTGGTTGAATCGATAGTGAGATGATATAGAGAACACTACTCTAAATGATTCCTAGTCAAGTATTAACATTCAGGGACAATGTTAATGCGACGAGACTAGCATATAGGTCAACACGACGACTTGATCTCACAAGTCATGGATATGAGATATCAAGTTGACACATAGGTATGCATTGAAGAATGTATACTGAATGATCCGCCATAAGAAAGTATCATGGATCGTTATATGAGTGTCATATACTTTCTCATGTGGCTATTAGTATGACTATTAGTCCTTAGACCTGAAGTCACGATGGTTCCCTACATATGGAGCTACTTACTTTGGCTTCGTCAAACGTCACCCGTAACTGGGTGGACTATAAAGGCGATTACTGGGTATGTAACAAATTATGCGGAGGGATGTGAGTGATGTAGATGAGATCTATCCCTCCTATATGACGGGAGTGATATCATAGTTCTTGATAGAGTAAGACCACTAAAGTGCATGGTTATGCCCAAATGAGTCAACATGTGATGTTAAGCTCGTTTGATTGGAGTAAGTCTACTTGGAGTTCAAGACATAGATTGATTAGAGGATGACACGGTCTATGCCTCGATTTGATCAATCATGATATCAAGGATAGAAGGTGATAGCGTTCCGCAAGTATACGGAATGTCGTCAAGTAATAAAAAGATCGAATCCACAGGGACCGTGGAATTACTTACTAAATCTAGCACAAAAAGGTTGAGAGAATATTGAGCATGAGTTGTGTGGGGGATGTTGGGTCCAAAAGGATGTTCGTATCTCCACAATGGCATGATATTGTCCACTTTGGGCCTAAGCCCTCATGGCTTTGTTCTTGGGCTCTCCCCAAAAGGCCTCATACCAATGGAGATATCTTCCATCCTTTTAAACCCATGATCTTTTCCATGTGTTTTAGATGTGGGACTATGTTTGCACCTTTGCAACCCAACAATCCCCCCCTCAAACAAAGGACCACAGGCCTCCCTCAAACAGAAAGCCTCCATTTGATGTCTGAATCCTCGACCCACCAGGACTTCCTGCCCAGTCGCAACCAGGACTTCCTGCCCCTCGGTCCATCCTGACCTACTAGGACTTCCTGCCCAGCCGCAACCAGGACTTCCTGCCCCTCGGTCCACTCGACCTACTAGGACTTCCTGCCCAGCCGCAACCAGGACTTCCTGCCCCTCGGTCTACCCGACCTACTAGGACTTCCTGCCCGGTGTCTGGTCCTCTTGATTCAAACACAGGATCACCCACTTCCTTTGTTTTAAGGTTCAACCCACATGGTTAGATCCAGATCATGGCTCATCCGGCGGTTAGTCCGGTGAAGAGCGGCCTCGCTCTGATACCAATTGTTGGGTCCAAAAGGATGTTCGTATCTCCACAATGGCATGATATTGTCCACTTTGGGCCTAAGCCCTCATGGCTTTGTTCTTGGGCTCTCCCCAAAAGGCCTCATACCAATGGAGATATCTTCCATCCTTTTAAACCCATGATCTTTTCCATGTGTTTTAGATGTGGGACTATGTTTGCACCTTTGCAACCCAACAGGGGAGATGGGAGTGTTCTAAAGTACTTTATCCTAGAATTCAGAGAAAGGAATCGACTGTGACACTGGTTTGTGAAGCGATCCTAGGACTTCGGACTCCTGTTGTTGGCACGGCCGTGCCAGTGAGGCACGACCCAGGCTTGTTGGTTTTCTGTTTGGGCACACGCCCGTGCCCTTTGAAACACGGCCACAAGCTGAGTAGACACGGCCGTGCCTATGAGGCACGGCCCTGTCTTGCCTTGTCTTCAATTGTACTCCGTTTTTGCCCATTTTTGCTCCATTTTCCACCCTGAAACAGGAGGAGATACGGCCGTGCAGATCTCCGAACTAGGAAATGCAAGATATGTGCCTAAATGCATGAATAAGGGATGCAATGCATACAAGATTTAAGCAATAAACTCAGAGAGATGTGCGAATAAAGCATAAATACATATATAAACCTTACGCACATCAGAAGGACATTGTCACATATTGTGAAGAGTCACAATTAGTAGTCACAATGGTGATGTTGGATCTCAACATTCTTGTAACTTGGGTAGTAGTGATGTGTTGCTAGACACCGCTCACTACTTATGTTTCTAAATTGGTTTAGAAGCATTGCCAACGTTACAAGAACCTATAGGGTCACACACAAAGGGCAATTAGGTGGAGATTAGGTTCATATGATGAACCAAGAGGATTATATTCATGTGATGAATCAAATTGGGTTAAGTGTAATCCAAACTAGACTAGTGGAATTGATTTGATCAACCTTGGAGATTAGATGTAAAATACCAAAATTTAGGGGGTAATTTGTAAACAAACTTATCCTAATTGTTGGGTTTAAGGAGATTAGGAATTTATGGGTTATTAGAGCTATTGGAATCATTTAATTGACTAAATAAATCCATTTAATGGGTTAATAGGTTAAGGGTTAAAGGATCCGGTTCTAAAACCCGTTAACCATTTCACCCGTAACGTTTTTTCCCCAAACGCGCCCGAAGCCAAACCCTCTTCTCTCTTCACCCGAAGCTTCCTTTCTCGCCGCAATCTCGAGTTCGCCTCTTCTTCCCCATCGCGATCGCGCGATCTACTTCTTCCACGCCGGACATGCCGAAGCCTTCTTCTTCTCCTCTCCCGAACACATTCCTTCCTCCCCGATCTGTGTGTTCCTTGTGTGAACTCACGACCGACCTTCTTCTTCCCCGAGCACTCTCCGTCGTCGCCTTGATTCCGCCGTCGCCGTTCTCCGGAGCTGAGTCACCGACGAAGCCCGACTTCCTCAGCAGATCAGCGATCTCCTTCATCCACGCCAGACGCCGCCTCTTCTCTTCTTTCCCTATCGCAAATCGGCCATCTTCCTATCCGCGTCGCGAGCCATCGCCGTTCCCTGCCGCCACCGACGTACTTCTGTGGTTATCTGGCCACCATATCTGGTGATGCAGAGCGCCTTTCTTTCTCGTCTCTCCGGCTTTCTTTCCCTCTCTGATCTGGTGCGCAGGGATGCCTCTGAGTATCGAACCACCTCTGCCTCCGAGAATGCTTCGACCGGCGGTAGGGTAGGGATGCTCCTTCCAACTTCGATGGGATCTGTTGGTTAGTTTTCGGTGGCCTGCAACAAACCGGTACACAACCCTTTTTATGCTTCCCTATTTGTTCTTGCCTTCGTATTCTCGTGTCACGGATGCTACTGATGGATTTTGCCAAGGGATTCTTGGATTGCTTGGATCTGTTCGATTAGGTCTTGGCAGCTAACATCTATCAAGAATTGAGCAAGAAAACTAGGGCAAAGAGATCTGAGAAAAAGGGGCTGATCCAGATTTGCGGTAAGGCTTTGAATCTCTGGTTTCATAGGCTTTGTGTTGATAATCTCAGTCTATTGATTGGATTTCTGTTTGATCAGATTGGTGGCGATTTGATCGAGTTGGGTTGGATATGTTAGGGCAAGGAGATTTAAGGCATCCAAATTGATCTAAGGTAAGCCTTGAAACCAAGACTTGTAGGATTCTTACTCTACTATGTTGTTTTGGTGTATTGTTTAGATGTTGAGATTCCTTTAGGAATTTTAGTGAGATGGAGATTACTAGCTGTTGAGGATTATGTTTAGATTTGATCTATGGTTAGTATAGGGATCAGTTTATGTTATTTGTTATTAGAATGGAGATTTGGTTTTAGATATAATTAGAGATAGGTTTGACTTGCTTAGATTAGGATTTATTTCTTAGAGTTATGTAATTAGGTTAGTTAGGTTAATTAAGTTAGGTTGGTTTAAATCTGATTAGACTTAATGAAATTAATTCATATTTAATTAACATGAGTTGATTGAATTATGGAGCTAATTGGATATGAGTTATATGTAGATCTTAAATTGGTTAAGATCTATATGTTATTAATGAATGTTGTTTATTACTTTTCTTGCAGGACCCTGAGTGATTATAGGAGTTTGATACTTACGAGGATATTTCTGGGAGTTCTAGGATTTAAATTGCGATTTATCAGGTGGGTAATTTACTGTATTTGGTCAATACAGTTCTATTCCATTTACAGTGCATGATTCTTTTACAGTCATTGTAGTTTGATACCTTGATGTTATTCTTTCCTGTTATTCTTATACCTTTTACATTACTCATGTTTATACCATGCTTGTCCTTATGCCTATTGATCTTAGTTTATCATTCCTGATTATTGTTTCTATCTTTGAGTATGACATCTGTGATCATTATTGGTTTATATATCCATGATCGTTAGGGCTTATTACTTATGTTCATTGATCAGTATGGATGCTGATTATTATGATTTGAGCATCTCATCATGATGCATGATGAACGATTGTAAATCCCTTGTGGGTTTATCGTGATGTTAGTTGGCCTTTAGTGGCATTATTATATAGGTGGTTATTATACCCTATTTCCATCTTGGTGATGGCGACTGTATGGCAGTGTACGCAGTCGACGACTGTATGGCAGTGTACGCAGTCGATGGTTGTATGGCAGTGTACGCAGCCGAGTCGATGATCTACCTCGACACCGGTAGGGGTGGTACTCGGAGAGTACATGGTTGGTACGTCGGTGATGAGTATTAGAGGACAGATATCGGCCATAGGATATGTAGCTTATCATAGCTACGGGATCACCGGACGCGGAGCACTGATCCTCGATTTGGATCACCGGACTACTTTGTTGTAGGGCGCGGAGTACTGATCCCCAGATGCCGGCCATCCTAGCCTCAGATGCTTGCACGAGTGCTGTAGTGAGTGGGGCAGTTGCATCATGCATATGCACATCATGTGTTTGATATATATATATGTATTGGACCGCACTGATACTGCATTTTGATGGTCTACTTGTTTGACTCTTGACTGTTGCACTATGTTTGACATGTCATTCATATGGTGCATTACATGAGATCCATGTTAGTTGCTATTTATCTGCAGAGATATTACTGATACCTTGTTGACCTCTGGTATGTAGTATTACTCTTACTCTTTGGTATGTATCTATCTTTTTCTTACATGCACTGTCTTTCCTGTATTATCCACTGAGTATTTATACTCACATCTTTTGGACCCTGGGATTTTTCTGTCTTCCCAGATATCAGGTAGGAGCTTACAGAGGATGCCAGAGATCTGCCAGTGATGCCATCTCACGACGAGGACTTTATGTGTTTGTGTGGGATGTGTTTGTAGCATGTGTGGTATACTTGTATCGTTGGTTTACTTTCTACCGTATCGGACTTTCTGATTTCGTTTCGGTGTTTTCAAAACTATAGCATATTTCCTATTTTGATTACATACTTGTTCTTGTTACGTTTCTGCTTACGAAACTTTGGATTTGTCGTTACTTTACGAGTTTATTTCTTATTTGTTGTGTAGAATTAGAATTCCATTCTTATGCATTGTGTAGGATGTGTATGTGGCCGTGTGGGTCACTTTTATTTTCATTACTTGTTTAAATCCATATTTTGTAGTATGGATAGGCCGTGTGGGCCTTTATATATGTGTGTATACAGGAAATTGTCAGTGATACTGGGGAGGTGCTGTCGAAATTTTTCGGACGGCTATCTCCCGGGTCGTGACAAAGGGTTGCCACCTCATGGGGGTTACAAATGAGGTTTGTAACTCATGGCATTTTTATGGCATTTAATGGGTTAAATGCTCTTGAAGTGGCCGGCCACTCTAAGGGGGTTTTGGAATTGATTTTTCATTGATTCCTCTCATTCTAGCTCTTCCTCCTCCTTGAGTTTCTTCTCTTCTCCTTCTCCTCTAGCCATTGCCGAACCTTGCTAAGGTGCTAGCACACCTTTTTGGTTTTGGCTCTCCATCCATCTTGTCCATGTGGATACCAGTAGAGGAGTGACATTTGACGCTCTCGAGATCCGGCACTCTTTTGGACGAGCGTGATACGCGAAGGGCATGCATCAAGGGTAAAGGTTCCTAAACATGTAGATCTAGAGTAGATCTAGGATTAGAAACAAGTTTTATGAATTTTTATTTTGTACGGATCCGGTGGCATGGGAATTCGAGGTTTCCGCAACACAAAAAATAGTTTTTGCGGCTCGAAAAATCCAACACTAATTGGGAACTAGACACTGAAAGACCTAGTTGGGAACTAGATGTTGGGATGTATACTAGAATCCTAGCTATGTAAACAAATATTCTGAGATAAGAATCACATTTGGTCAATATTTTTGCAGTGCCCATTTAATCTATACTGTAGGCTAACATGGTGTGCGGAGTCACACACAGAAGACCATGTTATCAGTCCCTTATAGATTATAAACAGTGTTCACAATCAAGATGGATTGGACAAACCATCGGAGTGGTTGTAGTGTAATTTGGTCTTAGTCTGTCTTGACTATAGAATTATACTAGTACACTTAGTGTGTATTGAGCAGGACCATCTGAGGATTGTTCGATTTATACTGACTATATAATCGAACTAAACCTCTGTTACTATGGATGTACATGCTCTTAATCCCGATATAATAACAAACACGTGTGCTTAATATGTACTTCTTTAATTCATCAAAGGGTGAGGTCTAGATCGATAGATCAATAGGCCCGATGAGTTGGGAAGTAGTATTATGTACATGGTGTGTTGTTGATTATAGAAGGAAACTGTGTCCTATAATCTAGGCTGATGATGTCCCCTTGAGGAGCTCATAAGGATTATCATGTAAACTCTGCAGGTGGACTTTGTCCGTATGATAATAAGGTTGAGTGGTACTACTCTTGGATTAGATGTCGAATAAATACGAGTTGTCAGTAACTCATTTTAATTGACGGGCATACGATATCTTAAATACAGGGAGACTAATGTACTGATAGTAAGAAGGAGCCCATATTGTAATATGGGATTGGTGCGGTAGTTCGATAATAACTCTTTAGTGGTATGAGTTATTATTGATGAACTAAGGTTGTGTGTTCGGGGCGAACACGGGAAGCTAGCCTTAGCTCATCAGAAGGCCAAAATCAATTTCTCCTCTAGGTCCCTGTTATAGCCTCTGGAATCCTCAAGTCCACCTTGGAAGAATTCGTGAAGAAACCAGGTATTCGAACGCATGCTAAGTGGTGTAATCGATCAGTTGATCGATTACACACCTTGGTAATCGATCAACTGATCGATTACCATGTTTTTCCTCACCGCGAGTGGTAATCGATCAAGGGATCAATTACCATGCTGGTAATCGATCACCTGATCGATTACCAAGCAGAAAATCGACTGGTAATCGATCGGGTGATCGATTACCAGTGTTAATGAGGAAAAGTTACGATGTTTAATTGATTGTTTGATCAATTAAGTCTCGCGGGTTCGAATTGGAAACTTTCAAAATCTTGCCGAAATCTTCAGATTTGATTGATGTAAATTATACCAAGTTTACGGATCAATCATACCATGTTTATGGCTTTAATTATACCATAAATAAGGGATGGTAAAGCTATAAAAGAGGGGGTTGGCTTGGCTTTAAAAAACACACGAAATCCTTTTTGTGGTAGCCGAGAGTCTCGGCAGCCAGCCCTTAGCCTTCTTTCTTCTTCTCTTTTCTCCAAGCAAAGAGAAGGAATTTTAGCTAGTCATCGGAGGGAGAATTCTGGTGGAGATATTCTCGAAGGATCGTTGCCCACACAACGTTCGAGAAGAGGAGAGGAATATGACAGAAGATCAAGAGGTCTTCGGGTACAAACGTCGTCCTTCCGAAACGTCGGAAGTAAGGTATAATTTAATGTTTCCGTAATTAGTTAAATTATTCCTGGATCCTGTAAACCAAACACAAGAGCCCAACGATCGGGCAACTTGAGATCGTTTCTGAAAATTTTTTGTTCTGCAAGAATCTACCGGAACGGTTTTTCAAGACTTTCCCATCACTAGATTATGCCCAAAAGGGTCAGATGAGAGCTAAACACTTGACAATTAAGTGCAAGAAAGTCAACTAAGAGCTAAACACTTAGCAAAGTATACCTAGTAGGTTAGGTAAATTGAGTATTAGATTTTTGCATAGTTTTGTTTGTTGTTTGCTTATTTATTTTGCAAGAAACAACAACCAAACAAAGGCTTGGGCTAGATCAAGTAGGAACTAGTTTGAGTCATTGGACTCATGGTCTAGTCAATCAGAAGGTAATTCGGTCGACCAAAAGTCTGATCAACTAGACCCTTCCGATCGACTGGACTCCACCCTTCTAGTTAATCGAAAGTCGACATGATCAAGTTTAAATGAGTCGATCCTCATATAAGTTTTGGCTGAGCTCCAAGCAATTAGACGGTTCTAGTAGATCGAAAGGTCAAAACTTAGCTCGAAGAGAATCTAGTTTACTGTCGAGTCAGCGAAGGTCCAGTCGTCTATTGGAGCGTCCAGTCGAACAAATGAGTGTCGATTAAACTGTATAAAAAGGGACTTGAGACAACCTCTTCAAACAACAACTGCATTTAGTCTCTCTATCCTAAGTGCTTGAAAGTTCATTTAAGGTTCTACTTGTGTGGTCTGGGAAGTGCCAAGAAGAGTGTTGCGACATCAAGCCTTCAGATTGCACCAACTTGAGTTTTTTTTTTACTTACATGCTTGTTCTCTATATTACTATTCTTGTTTTGTATTTGTGATTGCCTTATGAATCTATAAGAGGTTTCTCCATCTTTAGAAGTTATCCAGAAAGGAGAAAGTGCATAGATGGAGTAGGGACTCCAGACGTTGCCAAACTACATTAAATCTTGTCTTTCTTTGAGTCTTCTCATTGCCTAATGTTTACTCTCCTAGAATTTTTTTCTTTGTCAAGAATATGGTCACCCTTGATCTACTTGGATTTTCTCCATACCAAGCATTCGATCCCCTTGATCTACTTAGATTTTTCCCTTGCGAAACGGTCACTTTGACCTATCTAGACTTTCACTTAACATCTAGTTCTCTCAACCTGCTAGGGTTTCTCATTTGTCAAATAATCCGATCACTCTTGACCTGTCCGAACTTTCCACTCACCTAGGTCAACCTTGACCTATTAGGATTTTTCACTTGTCTAGGTCATCCTTGACATGTCAGGACTTCTCACCAAATTATAAAATATCTTGTCACCCTTGTTTTGCTTGGATTTCTCACCAACTTGGTCAAGCTTGATTAAACTTCATTAAACATATTGCTCAAATAAACATAAAAAATCTAGAGACTGATTGCATAATTTTAAATTTCCATGAAGTTAAGGCAAATTTGCTCAACTACTACAATATGCAACAGTTTTGGTTAAAATTGCTACATCATGTACAAATTTTAAATGATAATGAAGCTAAGGAAAATTTAGTCAAGTGTGGAAGAAGATTGCATCTTACAACTCCCTAGGGTCTAGGGAAGTCAATGTAATGATTTGGCAAACATTCGAATTAGTTTAGGTCAGGTAGCAATTTTGATCAAAACCACTATAGCATGTAGCAATTTAATGTTGGTCAAAACTACTTTATCATGTGTAGGTTCAAAACTACTACATGATGCATTTATAGCTTCAGTGGGGAAGACCAATGCGTCTTACAACTCCCTATGATCTAGGAAAGAACTATTGTAATTTTTATGATGTTGACCATTTTCCAAGAACTTTGAGCAACTGTGTACATTTTCAAACCTAGTTGATGCGACAGAAATCTATCCTGCTCCGTAGAGCAATGACGTCTGGTAGAAATCTACCTACATCATAGAGTGACGATGTCAAAATTTTCTATTTTCTTCTTGTGACATGACTGATTATGTGAAGAATAACATGTTCCAAAGGATTCGTCGAGAGTTACCTGATGAGTCCCTCTAATGTCTAAGTCATCATAGTGTCCCAAAACATATAATAGAAAGAAGAAGCAATAAAAAAAAATAGAGTAGAAATAAATCCCTCTAAAGAGAATCCATCCCCTACCTTATATAGGGAGCAAAAAGGTATATGGGATTCTCAAAGGTTGTATCTCTTCCCTCTTCAATAAAAGGTATGACCTTTCGATAATCATTGTAACTGTCATGTCCCTTCACAATATTGTAACTATTGTATCCCTTCGATAATCGTCATGTTCCTTCATATTATGGTAACTGATATGTCCTTTCACATGTAGGGAGGTTGAACTATAGCGACAAGTCAGGAGGTCGGACCAACTCGATAGATCATATAATAATGATATCTACGTTGATCAAATTTTGAACCTATCATATGGCGCCTGCTGTCTCCACCACATCACTAGCGATGCAAAATATGTTGCGTTCTATAACAACAATTAGATAATTATAGGTCTTAACATTATTAAGCAGACTTTATTTTAAAGCTTTTGGTCCTCATGCATGTGTTTAATTTCAAAATCTTTTAATATCACATAATACTATAGAGTTTTTCCAAAACTTTTACCTTTGAAGAACATCTATTTCTGCAAAAGATAGAATCTGTCACCCCAGCGATCTCACACTTTTAATATCACATAATACTATAGAGTTTTTCCAAAACTTTTACCTTTGAAGAACATCTATTTCTGCAAAAGATAGAATCTGTCACCCCAGCGATCTCACACGGTCGGCTCCACGACTATCTGTGAGGAGATAAATCGAGAAGTTGTAGTTGACCACGACGGAGGAGGGCATTGTCTCGACTTCGTCGAGATTCGAATCCTTGTCTACTTCTGCAATTCTGTTCCGTTGTAACCAACTCAGCTATGCCCCAAGGGCGAACAACACCTATACACTTATACATAATGGATAATAATGAACATATAATGAAAAGACATCATCAAAAATGTGAAAAATTGGCAAAATTCTTAATACAATATGACTACTTGGATAACATTTAGGGATTTCACATTGCAATCCTCAACTTTGATGCCCACATTTCAACCTAAAAGGGTTCTCAGCTATATGAGACTAACTTGACATCTTGTGACGAAGTGAGTCATTTAGATCAAAACTTCCACCATAAACATCAAATGCATATAAATCTTGGTGTTTGAGTAATCATTTTCTAAATATTGTTGCAGTAAAAAGTGGAATTCATCATCCTAACAATTTCACACAGTCGGTCCTACGACCATCTATGAGGAGGTAAATCGAAAAACTATAATTGACTACTATAAGATAGGGCATTGCCTCGGTTTATCTTCTAAATGTTCATAGACCATGACTTCTTCCTTATCTACTAGTGCATAATGAAAATCCTTCTCCTCAATTTCTAGATCATAATCTTCCTCCTCCACTAGCTCATATGACAGGTCATCTTCATCCCATTGCACATTTTAAGGTCAATTGTTGAGATCTATCGCCACCACAATATGTTCAATTTTGTATTTCTAGTTGACTAATTGTTTTATTTTTCTGCTTTACCTAGTGGGTAAGGAACAACATCAATCTCATAAAGCTTTCAATATAAGATTGAATTTAAGTAGAAATAAGTTAGTCTCTGAATATGATCCTAGGGCAAAACAATTGTAGGCTAAAACTGCTACCAGTGGTTTAACTATAAAATTTTTGACGTTAAAAGTATGCAACAACACAGTGGGATGCGAGGGTTCAATAGTGTGTTTCATTGTGAATTTTAATAATTTTTTACCCTTACAATAGTTTTGGACAAAACTGCTACATGAGCCCAAACTCATCAGAATGAACAAGGAAAAATACAAATTGACACACCCACTCTGACGAAGTCACATATGTGTGTTCTTGTGAAAAGGACGAGTATAGACCTTGTAGTAAATTTTAGACACTAAAGGCATGAGGATTGGCCTAATGGGTTGCAAAGGGCTCAATGGTGTGTTTGATGTGAATTTTGATCACATTTTGCCCATGTAGCAATTTTGAATAGAAGTGCTACTTGAGCTTGAACTCAACAACATAGACGGGAAGACAACAAATTGATTGTGTATTATTGTGAAAATGGAATAGTGAAAGCTTTGTATGTTTTGGACCACATCACTACCAGTGACCACATGGGTTGTCGATGTGGCGGGTCACAAATTGAAGTGCTCTTAGAAAATCACGTGATGTGTTTTCTTGTGAAAATGACACATGTTCTTCAAACTCAGCAAAAGAAAACCACACATAGCAATTATAAGGACACTCTTAATTGATAGAAAAAACGTACAAGAGAACCAAAGGAAAATGACAGGAATAGCAGGTGGAGAGGTTCACCGACAGCTTAGGTAGAAATCAAGCTCAACGTAAAATGGCAGATAAAATACTAGACTTTAATTTAATGAGCAAGTAAATAGTGATTTTGGGCCGAAGTTGTATTACTTTCACAGTCAGCTTAAGTTTCAATTGTTGCACTGGCGAGTAAAGAAGAGTACTAGAGAATAGATTTAAGATGAGACGTAGACCCTTTTAATTTATACCTCACCTGTTTGATAACTAGAGTGATATCTATTATCCGTTTCCCTAAGTCGACAATGAAAGCCTACTCTCCAGTGCCTTGTAAATCTGTTATTAGTTTGGATGTTAGACATTTTGAAAGTATTGTAGTATTTATTTATTTATTTTTAATAATTCAGATATCTAAATCTTAGGCTCAATTAATACTAGAAATAAGTAGCCTTCTCTCTGATTCATCCACTAGATAAATTTGTAAGTACAAGCAGTTTCTTGTTAACAGTCAATGTTCTAAATTTTTCATCTTATTGGAGGAAAATATCGTACAGTGCACCGTAACTAGAATTCGAATAATAAGTGCTTGGGTATCCTGTTGAGCGTCTTATTGTTGTACCATACCGAGTAGAGATCTTGACCAGTATCTTCTTCTTATCGCTCAACTACATCAATAGGAGTTTCTTGCACAACTTGAGTATCAACATAATGATTTCTCTCCAACCCAAGCATCTCCTCCGAGTCATCCTTGGGAGTCAGCAAATTCTTGCGAAGAACCAAAGTCTCACGGTTATCATCATAAAGCACCTCACCAACTTCTTCCTCGTCATATACTAGATCGCTTTTTGCCTCAGTCTCATCTTCCATGTGTTCCTCAATCAATAAATTGTTGCCCTTTTGATTCACAAATTTCCTATAATTGATTGCTTTGTGTCCTTATTTATCGTGACGAACACATATGATACGTGGTTTAGGATCAACCTGTGATGACGCCTGGATAAAATGCGAATCCCGATGATGAGCTGGCTAAGTGTTTTGATTTCCCTTAATCATTGGGTTCCGATTCTATGGCTTTTCACCAACTATGACACATTGGAAACTTACATCCTGCCTTAATGTATGTAGCCGTTGAAACAGGGTTTGTCTCGTAAGCGTCGCAATTGCTCTCACTATGTGGATGCTTACTCTCTGAGTTTAATGGCAGTCAATTTCACTTTGACACGATCGTGTACTCCTTATAATCTAAAATTCTCTCTACTTCAATAAGTCAATCACTGAATTCCTCGGTCTCTAGCCTACTAGAAAACTCAAGAAGATTAACTGAAAACTCGATATCTCCATATCGTTCCTCTCGACCATGACTTTCATGACTGTGATAAGAGTTTTCAAAAGTGGAAGTAGAATTAATATAAGAAAACTTACGACCATTAAGATTTCACACCGCTGGACACTGAGTTAATTCTGCAATTTATCCCTGTACATCTTCAAGTATCTCTTCTTGAGTTTTAGGATTACAATCATGGTGCAAGGATTCCTCAGTGAGAGCCTGTCTGTCATGGCCATCATCATGACCACGACGACCATCCATGAAATCTAAAAGCTTTGATACCACCTGATGCCAAGTAGAATAGTGATTATCCTATGGACAGTATTAATTCTGTTGGTTTAAACAGGAACATCAGAAATAATCTTCTAAAACCTATTGATTCAGAAAAATATAAGGAAATAAGAAAAAGGAAATAAACGGCACAACCAAAATTATTATTCATAAAAAAAACTAATTTCAACATCAACTAAATAATTATTTAAATAGCATAAAACCCTAAAAAGCATGAAACTAACAAAACAAACTCTAAAAGACAAAAGTTAAGTTGTTTGGCGATTCAGCCCACTTGAGCCATGGTGGTTCCATACGGTTGTGTCAGTTGGCACAGCCTGGTTGTGCCTTGGGGCACAATTGTGCCAGGGAGCAGGGCTAAGCCATGTTCCCTGCCAGAACACTATGGCTTGCTTCATCAAAAAGCAGAATGCAACATGACTATGTCAGAGGACACAACTTGACCGTGTTGTCTATTGGAAAGCTTGATTTCATCTCACCAGGACTCATAATGAAACATGTACAGGCCTGTTGGTGCAAGATGCACTAAGATCTTGCCTAGAGTTTCGATGTTTGATAATACACCTAGGTCTGGTCAGTTTGACTAAGGGGTTGATCCAAACAGGACTTGATGTTTGGATGTGTGGAAGTGAGTGCAGTCTAGTTAGATGACTAGCGAGAAGTCCTAGTCAGTTAGACTAGGCAGTGGAACTCCTAATCTAGATGATCGGGCAAGGGAAGTCCTGATAAGTGAAGCTAGGCAAGAGAAAGTCCTAGTTGTAGGCTAGGCAAAGGGAAAGTCTTGGTTTGGAGGATCAGGCGAAAGTCTTGGCATAGTCGAAGCACTAGGTGAAGTCTGGGCTGGTCTGGAGGACCGAGTCGCAGCAGAAGTCTGGGCTGGTCTGGGTGACCGAGTCGCAGCAGAAGTCTGGGCTGATCTGGAGGATCGAGTCGCAGCAGAAGTCTGGGTTGGTTAGAGAGAACCAAACCGCAACACAAATCCTAGGGGCTGAGGACAGAGCCGAGCAAAAGTCCAACAAGTCAGGAGGACTTGGTTGGCAAAGGTAAATTCTCCAGAGTGGAGTGGGTTAGGACGCGTTCCCGGAGTGGAACAGTAGGCGTCAGACTAACCTAGGATTTTGGTAGAAATCTGAAGTTAAACCCACAAGGTAAGGCTTAGGATTGTTTGTATATTTACATGTTTGTCTTGCAGGAACCAGGAGATGGAAGCAAGATGGAGAAAATATAAGTGAAGCAAACAAAGTAAAGCCAAACCAACCAGTCTAGAGGTTCCAATCGACTGTAACTGGAACCCAATCGACTGAAGGTACAGTCGATTGAACTTGTAACTCCAGTCGACTGGAAAGTGGATAAACGAGCGGAAAAAAGGTTTATCTGCCATGTCGACTCAGATCAGCTTGGAGTCGACTCAGGAGCAGTATAAAAGGAGGTGAACGTGCAGAAACAAGATCATTCAAGCCATAAACTTCCCTCTTCATATAGAAGTGTTTTGGAACGCGATCGAGGCCAGACGCTTGCAACCAGGAAAGATCCAGGAGGAGTGCGCGGCGCTCGGACTTCTAGATCGGCGATAAGTGTTTGTTTTCTTTAATTACTATCTTTATATTATTTTTTTATTTCTTGGACTGTAAGACGGGTTTCTCTACCTCCGAAGGTTCGAAAAGGAGACCACTAGTGGACGGGCGCCTCCCGTACTTAGGCCTTGGACGTACTAACCCTGGGGGGTTAGGAACCAAGTAAATCCGCTTGTCCTTTGTGTTTGTTTTTAATATTCCGCTGCTTAGTTTTTGATAGAATTGAATGAACGAGAAAAAACTACACGTGCTATTCACCCCCCCCCCCCCCCCCCCCCCCCCCCATCTAGTGCATACAAGATCCTACAAGGCCAAGAGACACAAATTGGCTGTGTTTACTGGATGTCTCAGTTGCTCTTGCATCAAGAATATAATCCACATGCCCACTCTTATGCTCTGCTTACCATGAGGTGTGGATTAAAGAGGGAAAAGAATACCTACGGAAACAAAATCATTCGAACTGAGGAAGAGAAAGAAAAGAGAAGGAAGAGAAAGGAAAAGAATCCCGCATAATGCCTACGAATGCAAATAAAAAAACCAACATGAGCGCCAGAACCGAATAGTAACACCTCCTCCCTCCTCTCCTCTCCTCTCCCTTCATTGTGAACTAAGAGACAAAGAGAGAGAGAAAAAAAAAGAAAAGGAGAGGAGAGGGAGAAGAAGGCGACGAAGAGAAGGAAGGGAACAAATCTGATCCCAACCTGAGCGGCCAGAACCGAACAGTAACCATTACAATCTCCTTCAATCCATCTGCGTCCAATACCTCGTTGTCTAGAAAGAAGTATTGCAGCTTGCCTCTTACCGTCAACGATGTTGACAAGCTCTGCCCATCGGTGGAGGCCTTGGGTACTTGCCCTGTTCCGGCCAATACATCGTAGATGATTAAGCCACTGGTTCACAAATTGCTGACATGCATGCTCCTCGAAGATAGTCGCTCGGAGAGATAAAGATGTTATATTTGAGATGTGTCCTAAGGCAATCGCCTTACAGTTATACTATTTATTAAATAAATAGAAATTTACTATGTAAGTGCATAGTTACCATATGTTTGATTGGATCTTAAACTTATTTACTGAATGCCCACAATACAATTCATAGCATGAGAGAATTTATGATTGGATCACAACTTGTGAGCATCTCTACATGTGCAATTATGAATGTATTAAAATTATCCTTAGTTAATGAATTGATGAATGTGGACGTCATTGATTTTGTTGAGACTAGCATGTTTTAAATTCTTTGGTTTGTCAAACAGTTGTTCTCACTAGCTGGAGACATTGGATGTTGAGAGTTAAGCATGGATGCTAGTTAAAGGTAACTAGTTCATTGGAATGACCTGCCGTGAGACTTCATATGGTTTAATACATATGTTAGTGAAGATCTTAGTGCAGCTTAAGTATGAGTTTCCTTTGACTTGTGGTTCAAGTCACATTGGTCATGGAGGCTTATACTTTGACATCTTAAGTAAACATTTCCAAGGAGATGTGGACCAAGATGATTGAGTATAAGTCGAAGTGTTTGAAGGTGTTTGAATAGCCCATAGAGGATTCATCGCTCTTTGTAAAAAGAGACATATACCATGCAGTCGTTTGTTAGGATTGTTACTGAAAGTTTTTGGCCAAAGCATCACATGTCAAGAGTATAGCACTCTTGGACACATGGACAAGTAACTTGAATCTACAGGATAAAAAAGTAAGCTTGGGCTAGGTGTGACGTAGTCAGCCTAGTGGGGAGTGACACATGTAGTCCATATCCCGAACTAAGTAGATATAAGAAGGTGAAAGAAACGAAACACGTTTTATTATAGCTGCTGAAGAGTTTAGAAATGATTTTGGAATCAATCATTGATTTTCCGATCAATTGAGGATCATGATGTATTACTATATGTCACTCATGATTGTTCCACAATTAATGGTTAATTACGGATGACCAACATAACCGGGAACCTGTTGGATCACACGCACTACAAATTTCTCTAAAGGACTTAAAATGGATTTGAGAATTTGATTCTTAGTTCGAGAGAAAGAAAGTTTCGTTAGACCAGACAAAGGGTAAAATAAATTAAATTAGTTTGGTTTATGATAGAAGATATTTTGGCAAAACAAAAGTGATGAGGGGCTTCATCTTATGAAGATGAAATGAACAAAACTGATTTGAATCAAATCGGAGGTCGTTTGATTATTGAATCAAACAATTTAGTTTTGAACCAAATTAAACCAAACTTGGTTTGGTTCGAACCAAACTCACGTTAATCGGTATACGAGTTCTGGTTGGGTTTTAGATTGGACCTAAAATCCAATAAGATGTTACATAAGATATGATATTGTAAAGGAATGAACGGTTGGCATTAAACCCTAATGGTTAGGATCAATTACAACAATTCAAACCTTAAAACCCATTAAATCGATTTGCTACAGTGCCCAATCCGGTTTGCTACAGTAATCGGACCGGTTCACTATAGTAAATCCTAAATCTAAATCCGGTCTGATTTTGTTTCTTTTCTTCCTCCGATTCATGCTCGCATGCCTGCAAGACTTCTTCTCACAGTGCAATTCCACCGAAACATCCATCGTGATCTTCTCGTGATCCCACATCCGACGGTGAGGAGATCACGATGATCAAGATTTAAGGAGGCCAAGCATCGAGGAAGAGGCAGACAAGTTGAAAACCCTAGCAATGTTTTCCCTTCTTTCCCTCTCTTCCTTGTTCGTCGCCGCTGGAGCTTGATCGGGATCCTTCCGCCCTCAGCCAACCACAGGAGAGAATGCTCTGCTGAAGGACAAGTCGAAGCCCTAGCGCCACAATCTTCCTTCTCCTTTGTCGTTGTTCACCATCGCCAAACCACTCTGCTCAACTAGATTGCCACCTCTGGAGTGCTCAACGTAGGTGTTGCTGTTGCTGGACTGCGCTACCACGGTCGAAGGAGTTGCTATCGCCGTCGGACTGCTCGTCGAAGGAGTTGCTGGTGTTAGGACCGTGGGTAGCCATCGAGGTTTCATTGCCGGAAGACCATGTGCCTATGGTTATTTTTCATACTTTTTCAGAAAGTGTTCTGGTCATTCCTTTTCCTTACTCTATAACTATCCAAGAATTTAATTGTCGGCGATAGTTAGAAAGCCCCAAAAATAAACGCGACATGTGTTGTTGTATATTTTCGATATTATGGTTTATGTGCGTAGGGTATACATACATTTTTTATTACTTTTATTGCATATCTTTATGTATTTCATGATGATACTCTGTGTTTGTCACATCCTTTATTCGTGCATTAGGTATATTTTCTCTATTTCCTAGTTTGAAGAATTGCTCTCATATTTGTGCATTTGTAGGATGGAATTTGGAGCAAAATAAGGTGAAACGGAGAAAGAACAAAAGAAGGCAAAGCAAGGTTGTGCCTACAAGGCACGACCGTGCTTCATCCATCTAAGCCAAGTCAGCAGTCGTGTCCATGAGACACGGCCGTGCCAACCTTACAGAAGACCAACTGCTCTAGGCCGTGCCACAAAACACGATCGTGCTTCGTCACCAGAGCCAATCAGACCAAGAGCCGTGCCTACAAGGCACGATCGTGTCCCTATACTAGAAGCCCTACTAGTTGGAGCCGTGCCTCTTTCCAGATCGAAGCTAGCCACGGGATGTGCCTACAAGGCACGACCATGCCTATTTTCCAGAACAAGACCTGATTAAGACCGTGCTTATTAGGCACAACCGTGCGATGGAATGCTTGAGGCATGCTTCTTGGGCCGTGCCATAAGGCACGACCGTGTCATGTTTGGGCATATATAAACCTCTCTAAAAACCCCTGAAAAGAGGGGAGCCCTTGGAGGTGAATCAAGGACACCATAGCCGCTATCCGAAGAAGATTTCAGCGATCTATCCATCCGTTGAGGACTACTCTGCCGATTCCATCCACCGTCGACGAGGAGACTGCAAGTCAAGGAAGATTGTACCCATTGATAAGTCTTTTGCCCTTTTTCTCTTTCAGATTTAGAAGCAAGATGAACTACTTTCTTCTTCTTTGTATTGTATTTCCTCCGTCATGGCGTAGATCTCTAGATTCTAGGATGTAGGAGGAATCGAGATGTAAATGGATGATTGTAATCTATGGATTTGTTATTTGCCATGTTCAAGGATTTGATTATGCTTTGCTATATGAATTTGTATCTTGCATTTATTTGATGATATGTTTGTGAAGGCTTAATTTCATATGGATGAGAGTGAACTATAGTTTAATGAAAATATTAGGATCGTATGACCAGGGTGCCTTGTGACAAAAGGTGAACCTTTATTCGGACTTTCCGAGGAGATTCTTAGACTGTAATGAATTCTCATTAGAGATAACTAACGGTTATTGATTACTAGGAAGAGGTCCTTAATTGGGTACTCGATGACAAAGAGTAGGATACCAGTAGTATTGCTAGAGTGCTTGATGACAGCGGGAGAGCTATAGAACCAGACTATCTAGGTATCATCTCGGACTAGTAGTCGTAACATTAGAGGAGTCATGATTTAATTCTGATAAGTCCTGATGAGGTCTAATTGGATATCTTGGTTAGAATCTCTGCATTGGTATAATCATTGAGGAATGGTAAGGAATCCATGATCAATCAACCATAATCTCGAGGAATCTGAAATCCTAGGATCGTTTCCCAATCCTGTCATTTAGCTGATTTTCCTTTGATTGAGGTTTAGGTACTTGACTTCTCTCTCTCTTCCCCCATCACCTAAAACTCGTATGTTCGCAACTCTTTTTGTGCAAGTTTAGTGATTAAATTTCATATGGTCCCTGTGGTTCGATATCTTTTATTACTTGACAACACCTGTACTCTTGCGGGAGCCTATCAAGTTTTTGACGCCGTTGCCGGGGACCGTGCGCTATTTGTCATTAGACTTTTACATTTAGAGTCTTTCCACTACATACTTGCTTCCATTTAATTCTTAATTTTTCTTTCTATTGGTACAATTCTTTGCAGATTTTTTCCTTCTTCTAGAAGTATAATAACATTATCTTTTGTTGTGCATGCGTAGGTCCAAACAAGTGGAGTTTCCTTTTGATCAGAAATTGAAAGAACTTACCGAAGGAGGCTTCAATCTCAAAGATTAGACCTACAAGAACATACACCAGAAATCATGACTAACAAATCTTTGAAGGATTATGCTGCACCTCATGCGAGAGGAATGTCATCCTGCATCGCCTTACCAAATATAGAAGCAAATAATTTTGAGATCAAACCTGGTTTTATTTCCATGATCCAACAAAATCAATTTGGAGGCGGACCGAACGAAGACCCCAACCTACATTTGGAAAACTTCTCAGATAATTGCAGCACAATGAGAATCCATGGGGTTGGTTTTGATATTGTCAGACTCATGCTATTCAGGTTCTCACTCAGGGATAGGGCAAAATCTTGGTACTACTCTCTACCGCCAAACAGTATCACTACTTGGGAACAATGTGAACAAGTTTTTCTCAATAAATTTTATCCCCCAAGTAAGACAGCCCACATGCGGAATATGATATCAAGCTTCATGCAAATAGATGGTGAATCCTTATTTGAAGCTTGGGATAGATTTAAAGGGATGTTGAGACAATGTCCACACCACGGACTGGAAAAATGGCTAGTCATTCACACCTTTTACAATAGAATCAACTATCAGACAAAGGTATATTTAGATTCTGCTGCAGGAGGTGCATTGATGAATAAAATCTTAGAGGAAGCCAAAGATTTAATTGAAAGTGTGGCTCTCAACCATCACCAGTGGGCTAATGAGAGAGGTAATAATCCAAAAACTCCTGGGAAGTATGAAGTGGACACTCTTACTCTTTTGACTGCAAAGATGGAAGCCCTCAATAAGAGATTTGATAATATAAATGTCAGCAAGGTTAATATGGTATCTTCATCATGTGAGATTTGTGAGGATTCTAGTCATACTAAGGAGATGTGCCAAGTGGGAGCACTTCAAGCTCAGATTGCTCAATATGAACAATGTGATGCCATTGGTACATTCAATCAGAGGAACAACCCGTACTCAAATTCTTATAATCCGGGTTGGAGGAATCATCCAAACTTCTCGTATCGCAACAACCAAGGGTCATCCTATCAAGCTGCACCGAAGCAAAGTGAAGAGATGTCAGACACCCAGAGAATTCTTGAAGAACAAAGAACAGAGAGGAACAACTTCAAGGTGACATGGGTAAGATCAATGAAAAATTAGATGACCATGATAAGAGGTTGAAGATGCAAGAAACGCAAATAGCTCAGCTTAGTTCTTCCCTTTCATCTAGACAAGTGGGTGCACTCCTAGGAAAATCAGATTTCAACCCTATGGAGCATTGTAAAGCTATTGAGCTGAGGAGTGGACGGATCTTGAAGGGTAAGGAACCTCAAGAGACCGCTCCTTTGGAGGGTATTACATGCATGACAACCGCCAAGCAACCTCCTTCCTCTACACTGATTGTTGAAGATGAATTGGAGGAAGTTGAGACCGCTACGCCCACTGAGGAACCATCAAAGAAAACACTAGTGCGTAATATACCTTTCCCTCAAAGGCTCATGTACAAACAAAGAGATGATGAGTTTGAGAAATTATATAACAGAGTCAAAGACATCACTTTGGACATTCCTCTTCTCGACGCTCTTGTCGAGATGCCTAAATTTGCCAAGTTCATCAAGCGGCTCATGTCCACTAAGAATATAACTGAGGCCAAGCATACTGTGGCGCTAACAGAAGAAGTCAGTGTAATAATTTTCAACAACAAACTTCCTTTGAAACTCAAGGATCCAAGGATCTTTACCATCCCATGCAAGATAGGTATGATTCTAATTGGTAGAACATTCTGTGATCTCGGAGCGAGCGTCAGTATCATCCCCTACAAAATAGGTGAAAAATATGGATACACAGATCTCAAGCTTACCACCATAGTCATCCAACTAGCAGATCATTTTTGTCGATATCCTATGGGCATAGTGGAGGATGTGTCGATAGAAGTTAGAGGATTCACCATCCCAACCGACTTCGTTGTGCTAGACATGGAAGAAGATCTGTCCATTCCTATCATTTTGGGGAGGTCATTCTTAGCCACTGCTGGGGCAAAAATTGACATAAAAAATCATAAGTTGTCTCTAGAAGTGGGAAGAAAGAAGGTAAAGTTCAACCTCTTGCTAGACTCAAATGCTTACATTCCAGAAAAAGAACGTTGCTGCAGGCTAGATGATATCCAGCCAAAGAAGAAAGTGTTGTACCAATCTATCACATTACCAATGGAAGAACCCGTACTGGCCGGGATAATAAGGAAGCTCTATGAAAAAAAATAAAAATATAAAGTGTCACCCAGGGCTTGGTTATGAGATGTCAACCAATAAGCCCTGTACAATACAGAATAAGAGGTCGAGCTAAAAACTGGAGGTTTTGTGATTACAGTACTACTATTGCAAGATAAAGTTGTTGTATCTTGGGAGATGATTGACGTATTCCATGAGCACTGTGTGCGGGGCAAACTCGTCTTAAAGAGATAGAGTCTAACTCTAATATCGACTTCGCTTAAACGATGTTATATCATCATTTTATCCACACTCAAATTACACTACCTTCATCAACTCCAACTGATATCGCCTAAGTTGCTAGGCCCTCACACAATCCTCCTCAGCGTGCCCTCACCCGCACCAACAGTTGGGACCAGTAAGTTTGTTTTTTTTAGTTTGATAGCTAGTGGGTTGAAGGTCATTTTCTTGAAAAATCATGAAAATAACCATTGGTCAAATATTCAAATTTAAAATTATATTGATTCCTCAAAACAATATAATTAAATTCACCAACACCTCAAGCACCGAAGAATTAGCATGCCATGTTAGTGTGGACGTATACTAACTCAAACATTCGCAAAGGAGGTTTTACCCATTAATAACACTTTATTCGTGTATTAGGTATATTTTCTCTATTTCCTAGTTCAAAGATTTACTCTTGTATTTGTGCATTTGCAGGATGGAATTTAAAGTAAAATAAGGCAAAACAAAGAAAGAACATAAGAAGGCAAAACAGGGTCGTACCTACAAGGCACGACCATGCTTCATCCATCCAAGCTAAGTCAGCAGTCGTGTCCATGAGACACGGCCATGCTAACCTTACAGAAGATCAGCTGCTCCAAGCTGTTCCACAAAACACGGACGTGCTTCATCACCAGAGCCAATCAGACCAGGGGTCGTGCCTACAAGGCACAGCTATGTCCCAAAAGCCCTACTAGTTGGAGTCATGCCTATGAGGCACGACCATGTCTCTTTCTAGATCGAAGCCAACCATGGGCATGACCATGTCTATTTTCTAGAACAAGACGTGTTTAAGGCCGTGCCTATTTGGCATGGTCGTGTAACAGAATTCTTGAGGCGTGCTTCTTGGGCCGTGCCATGAAGCATGGTCGTGTCATGTCTGGGCATATATAAACCTCTCTAAAAAAGCCTGAAAAGGGGGGAGAGCACTTGGAGGTGAATCAAGGACATTATAGCCGCTATCTAGAGAAGATTTCAGTAATCTGTCCATCTGTTGAGGACTGCTCTGCCGATTCCATCCACTGTCGACGAGGAGACTGCAAGTCAAGGAAGATTGTACCCATTGATAAATCTTTTACCCTTTTTCTTTTTCAGGTTTAGGAGCAAGATGAACTACTTTCTCTCTTCTTTGCATTGCATTTCCTCTGTCATAGAGTAGATCTCTAGATTCTAGGATGTAGGAGAAATCGAGATGTAAATGGATGATTGTAATCTATGGATTTGCTATTTGTCATGTTCAAGGATTTGATTATGCTTTGTTATATGGACTTGTGCCTTGCATTTATTTAATGATATGTTTGTGAAGGCTTAATTTCATATGGATGAGAGTGAACTATAGTTTAATGAAAATCTTAAGATCGTGTGATCGAGGTGCCTTGTGACAGAAGGTGAACCTTTAGCCGAACTTTCCAAGGAGATTCTTAGACTGTAATGAATTCTCATGAGAGATAACTAACGGTTATTGATTGCTAGGAAGAGGTCTTTAATTGTGTACTCAGTGATAGAGAGTAGGATATCAGTAGTATTGCTGGAGTGCTCGGTGACAGCGGAAGAGCTATAGAACCAGGCTATCTAGGTATCATCTCAGACTAGTAGTCGTAACATTAGAGGAGTCATGATTATTTCGGAAGGTCCTAACGAGGTCTAATTAGATATCTTGGTTAAAATCTCTGCATTGGTATAATCATTGAGGAATGATAAGGAATCCATGATCAATCAACTATAATCTCGAGGAATCCAAAATCCTAGGATCCTTTCCCAATCCTGTCATTTAGTTGATTTCCCTTTGATTGAGGTTTAGGTACTTGACTTCTCTTTCTCTTCAGCTATCACCTAAAACTCGTATGTTTGCAACTCTTTTTGTATAAAGTTTAGTGATTAAATTTCATAGTCCCTGTGATTCAATATCTTTTATTGCTTGACGACATTCGTACTCTTGCGGGAGTCTATCAAAGGTTTTCTATCATATCAACTATTGTTGTTCGACAGCTAGTACCGAAGACGGTAACACAACTTATGGCTTTGGAAGCTGTCCGAAAGAGCACTTGGCGTGGATCACCAGTAGAGGCGAAACTTCGACAAGGGCAGCTTGATTGATGTTATTCTCACTGAGCGGCATACGCCAAGTACATGTAGAATATTTGTTATTCTGAAAAATTTTAAATTCTAGTCATGTCTTATACCTATTATATTTTATATGCGTGTGTTGCGAGTATCATAATAATTAGAATTAATTGTTATTTTATTTCTATTGTGCACGATTATGATATGTGTAAACACGCATAACGCATCGAGTCGATTCCAACAAAAGAGACCTAAAAAGCACTCAAAAACAGAGTTAGAATAGCGTCCGGGGGAGGGGGGGAGGGGGGAGGGGGTCCCAACATGCCAATTCGATGCTTAAATTCGGTTTTTGCATGAGGAAGGAGAAGTTTAATGACTTGGGGAAATTAGAGTTGATGTGTGCATACCTGTGCCCATAAGTTTGGGCAACCTTTTATAGAGTTAATCTCTAAAATATTAGCATCCATTTAGGAAATATTTCGAGATACTTGTTCCAATTTTAGAAAGATTCTGATCATCCATATCTTTTGGGGATATTTTTCTACTTTTCTGGAAGAAATAGTCTTAGGCTCCCCTGATTGCGCGGGCCCACTAACTCCTAAGATTAAGCAGACTCTGAGGTCGAAACTTGAGGCTGAGATGGCTTTGGCACATGATGTCGAGTGAGCGCCAAGATTAGAACTCGAGGTCGAGACTTGAGGTTGATTCATGAAGTCGAGTCAGTGCCGAGGCTGGAGCTCGAGGTCATAACTCAAAGCCGAGATGAGGTCAGCATGTGATGTCGAGTAAGTGTCGAGACCAAAACTTGAGGTCGAGACTCATGTTCGAGATGGTGTCAGTGCATGATGTTGAGCAATTGTAGAGGTTAGGCTGTAGACCTGATCTTTCTTAATGATTCTTCTCCTTCCTATTTTTTAGCCACGTGATGTTCCATCAGCAACTACATGCTGGTTTCGAGACCCCACCGTATCATAAGCCATCCCAATTAGTTAAAGGAAGCGTAGTTCGACTGACTGGACTATGCTGAGTTGTCGTTTGGACACCATGATGAGGTGTCATCGCTCTGCCACATCACAATCATATCCAATTAGTTTAGTCGAAGAAGGCAAAGTTAGCGAACTCGGCGCTCGATGTTCTAAGCCTGTCATTACGTAAAGTTAGTGAGCTCAGGCTCAGTGCTTCGGGCCTGTCATAAGGCAAATTCAACGAGCTCAGGGCTCGGTGTTCCAGGTCTGTCGTAAAGCAAAGTCAGTGAGCTTGAGGCTCAGTGTTCTAAGTCTGTCAAAAGGCAAAGCCAGCGACTTTGGAGCTCGATACTCCAAAATTACGAACTCAAAGCTTGGCGCTCAATGTTTCAGACCTGTCGTAAGGTAAAGTCACGAGTTCGGGGCTCGGTGTTCCAAGCCTATCGTAAGGCAAAGTCAGCGAGCTCGGGGCTCGGTGCTCTAGGCCAGTAGTAAGGCAAAGTTGCGAGCTCAAGGCTCAGTGCTCTAGGCTTGTCATAAGGCAAAGTCATGATCTCGGAGTTCGGTGTTCTAGGCCTGTCATAAGGCAAAGTTAACGAGCTCGGTGCTCCAGGTCTGTCATAATACAGAGTCAATGAGCTTGGGGTTTGGGGCTTGGTACTCCAGGCATGTCATAAGACAAAGTCGTGAGCTTGGGCCTGGTGCTCCAGGCCTGTCGTAAGGTAAAGTCACGAGCTTGAGGCTCGGTGTTCTGGACATGTCCTAAGGCAAAGTCAGCAAGCTCAAGGCTCGGTGTTCCAGGCCTGTTGTAAGGTAAAGTCAGCGAGCTCGGGACTTAGTGCTCCAGGCCTATCGTAAGGCAAACTCGCGAGCTCGGGGCTCGATGCTCCAAGCTTATCGTAAGGTAAAGTTGTGAGCTCGAAGCTCGGTGTTTCAAGTATGTCATAAAGTAAAGTCAATGAGATGGGGGCTTGGTGCTCTAAGTCTATCGTAAGACAAAGTCACGAGATCAAGGCTCGATACTCCAGGCCTGTCATAAGACAAATTCGAGAGCTCGAGGTTTAGTATTTCAGGCCTATCATAAGGAAAAGTCAGTGAGTTTGGGGCTCGGTGCTACAGGGCTATCGTAAGGTAAAGTCAGCGAGCTTAAAGCTTCATGCTCTAGGCCTATTGTAAGGCAAAGTCGCAAGCTGATGCCAAGGTCAAGATAAGGTCAGCACGTGATGTCAAGCCGATGTCGAGGCTGGAACTCAAAATTGAGACTCGAAGCCGAGATGAGGTTGGCATGTGATGGCGAGAGGGTGCAGAAGTTAGGCACTAGACCTTAAGGACGACTATCATCAGGACCTGAGGGGTGTAGGTTTATCAATTACCCACCTTTTGAATATTATCTAATCTATTCCTTTCCTTCCTATTTTTCAACCACGTGATGTTCGAATAATAACCACGTGTTAGTCTAGAAACTCCACCGTACCACAAGCCTCCCTGATTAGTCTAGTCGAAAGATGTATAGTCCGACTGACTGGACATGCGTTTGAGTCATCTTTATCCAGTTCTGATGAGTAATAGGGGAAACGGCTTACTGACTGAGTCTCTATTTACAAGGGGCTAAGTTACTATCTTAAATGCAAATCATATGTTGCCTCGTTCATTAGCCTTATCATTGGTGTTTTTACGACGACGACAAGGTCAGCGTATGCTATCTTCTTCGAACCGCGTGCGTCCCATACTATTTTAATGATACTAAACAATGATCTTGGCTGATGTGGGAATAAATTAGAGGGTCCTACTATCTCTTGCTTACTTGGTCTTAACATCGAATGGTCATTTTTGAAACTTCGCGTTACTCGAAAAGTCCCCCGATTCAGCCATCAATGAAGGCAATCATAAGTTGATTTTGTTTAACAGGTAGTATGATGCGACAGATAGAACAAAATCTCACCATCATTTAATTCCATCTGACGGCTCGTAGAGTGGATGTAACAACTCTATTTTTCTATAAAACTCTATTTTTCTATAAAAGCATTGGTCGATCCTTGTCGTTCTTCATCTTTTTCGTCTTCCTTTTCATTTCCTTCTCCTTCCTATGTTTGGTGACAGTTGTAACTTCGTAAGTCTTCATTCTTCATTGTTTTCCTTCTTCTTCCACCCTTCGTGTTTCTCTATCTTCAATGGTCGTCGGGGACACTTTACTTCCTTGGTATGATGTATAACATTTAGCCAATTCGATAGGTGATGACCTATTGCTTAGAGAGCAGTATGACATTCCTTCTTATCATAGTATTAGAATCCCTCCACCGGAGCATAATCCTCATGAGCCACCACCAGGATATACTACCTTTTTCCAAGGTCAGATGGTCGGCGGTTTGAGATTCCCTGTCCCTCCTTTCTTACAAAACCTCGCCATCTATTTCCAATGCTCTTTATCCCAGCTTGCCCCTAATTCATACTGGTTGATTGTAGCGCCTCAATTATTTTTCAACTATACCAAATTCCTTTTGACCCTCCTACTTTTTATTATTTCTTCTATCCTAAGAAAGAGGAGCTTAGGGTAATATATTTCATTGCGAGGCTAGGTTGTAATTTCCTAGATAAATATCTGACCTCACACAAAGGATGAAAGAGAGGATATTTCTTCATCAAGTCTCCTCAGCTGTATACATGGCCTATAGTTTGACATCTCAAGTTGTATCACAACCAACCTTAGGTCAATAGAGGTTAGAATCTACTTTTTTATTTGCACTGAGATCTTGACCGACTAAAATTTAATGTTAATACTTTGGTGGACAACGAGGTCCTTGTGTATAGAGCTGGTCTAAGTCCAAAAGTGATTTCTCTAGAAGAACCACTGAGTAAGATTTCTACTTTTCTTTAAGTCTTCCATTATACTGATTAATTCTCTTCTCTTATAGGTTGGATCATGCTGAGTGCTTCTGTCAATAACCACATGAAGTGGGATCTAACCACGACTCATAGTTGGTGGATTCCAGATGAGGCAGCATAGTCCTCAGCTGCTAATGCAGAGGCTACGATATCAGTGAATGATCGATCCCTAAAGGTCGGGGATCCCCAAGCTTCTATTTTAGAATCCCTAGGTGTCCAAGAGACCTCAGTTCCAGCACTTGCAGTGCAAACTATAGTCAATGAGGTGGAGGTTATATTTGAGGCAGAGCAAGTGCCTCGCTTGAGGAAATGGAGGAAAGTGCCTCAACCACCTTCATCTTCAGAGACTAATGCAACCCTTCAATCCAATAAACCAGACTAACCTATTGTCATTATCTCAGCAAGCTCCTCCCTTACAAAGTCTACCTCTAGAGGGTTATACCAAGAGTCGACACGACAAGCATAGCACTCTAGCTTCAACACAAAGTCAGGATCTCCTCCCACTGACTCAACTCCTAAATGAGGTCCCAATGATCCAACATGCTTCCTCCTCAAGCTCCTCGTGCATCTCATGAAGAACTAGATGATAGATCCAAGCATTCCCTAGAGGACTTTCGTAAGTATGAAAAAGAGGTTTTGCCTCGCTTGGATTTGGAGGCTTTGATTGAATGCCTTAATGGTTTTATTGCTAAGGTGAGAATTTTTTAAGTTGCATTATCTATCAATTTAGACTAACGTGGGGATTTATGCAGGCTTTAAAAGAACATCAGGAATTTCATCGTCGTCTCCCTCATATGATCACTGATTGTCGGTTGTTAGAAGCTCAAGTGGCAAACCTTAAAAATCAATTGAAAACTCCTACTAGAGACATTGATGAAGCTAGGATTTGAGTTTTAATGGAAAAAGCTCGGATTGAGGCTAAGGCAGCCCGAGCTGATGCTGAGGCCTTTAGGGTGAGATGGAAAAGATGCAGAAAAAGGATGAGCTGCACATAATGAAAATTCAACAACTAGAGGAGACTTCTGAGAAGGTCAGGGTTGCCTTTCAACTATCAGAAGAAGAGACTCAGCAGGCTAAAAAAGAAGTCGAATCTCTCAAAAGGGAAGCCACCCAGGTCAATGCTGAGCTAACTTCCACCCATACTCAATAGGTAGAACTCTGTCGCGACTTGCAAGAGGCTATTGCTAAAAAACAAGACCTAGAGTAGTAGTTATCGAGGAAAAGGGGCAAAAAGAGAAGGCTTTCTACGAACGAGATCAAGCGCTTACTACGCTAGAGTTGGTCAGGAAGGAATTGCCTGATTTAAAGAAGGACGAGGAGATATTGTAAAATACGGTTAAAAAAAATAATGGGTTTCGGGTTTAAACCCCTAAACCCATTAGGAATCCGATAACTCCCCCCCCCCCCCTTCGTAGTGACTTTCTTTCTCCTCCTCGCGAAACCGCTGCCGTTTTCCCTTCTCCTCTACGTGAAACCAACGCTGCTTCCTCTTCCGTTTTCTTCTTTTTCTCCTTCTACCGTCGAGCCGAAGAAGCCCTCTCCTCTCCCCTTCATTACGATGCCAGAGTTTCCTCTCCTTCCTTCCACTGCTGTGACCCCCTATTGCTTCGTCGCCTGTAGCGAAGGAAAGCCGACCGTGATTTTCTTCTCCCCTTGTCGAGCTCACGATCGAGGCGTTCCTCTGCGACAATCTCTAGTCGCCACAGCCGATGCCTGTAGCCAACCGCCGTTGTTCCGGGTTCCCTTCTTCCCGAATGGAAACCCTTGAGCGCCGCCTCCCTCTTTCGCGAGTCCAAGAATCGGGGTTAAGCAAATTTCTAAGCTGCAAAAACTAAAGTGAGTTCCCTTTTCTTGGTTCCGGTTAGGTTTCTCTTTTTGAATGGTGATCGGAGTGTTGTGAGTTTTGGCAGCGAGGTGGAACTACGGAATCAGGGTGGATCTAGGGCAAGAATCGAAGCTAATCTGGATTGTTAGGGCAAGGGCTTCTGATTTGAGGTAAGAAGGCTTTAATTCGGTTAGTTTTGATTGGGAAATAATTAGGATTTGATGTTGTTTCGATCATGTTATATGGATTTCTCTGTTCGATTGGAATGGTAGGTTAATGGGAGTTTTTGTGGATTAGAGACGGTTAGAGGATAAAACTATTTATTCGGCTGTGTTGAATGGGGTTAGGGCTCCTTTGGGAGAGTGCCAATTTCTGTTAAGAACCTATTTTATTAGTTTATGTGCCATAGTTTTGAGATTAAGAAAAGTTATAGCTTTCCATTATCAAGTAAAAGTTGTTCCACACCAATTTTTGATTTATTTTCATGTTCAGTGAACTTCAGAAGGACAATCCACTATCTTTACAGATTTACCTTTGGCTCCGATATAGAAGCCAAGATGCTCTTGGCTGTGATTTCACATTATCAACACTGATTTCATGATAGGGTTTGGGATTTGCTGTCTTGATGAGTGGATTGCTGTGGTATGAATGCTAGGGTTAACTTTGAAGTTAATTGAATTAGATTAAGGTCCGTTAATAGTTAAACAATATTAATTAAATAATTAATAAGTCAATTAAAATATTAATTGATTTGATATTTAGTTAATAGTTGATTAAATCAATTTAATAGATTAACCTTAGAATCGGTTTGTTGAAAATTTTAAATATATATGGTATTTAGAAGATCTTGATTTGAAATTGCAGGATCTTGATTTGTGGATCCTGTTGTACACGGAGGTTTTCTTTTCGGTCACCGACTACATTCTGAAGGCGGGTATCTTGTCTTATCTTTTTAGATAAGTTACCTGTTTAGTTCCTTGGTATCTTGATACTTACTGGGTGTATATAGGTTCATCAGAGTAGTGATATACTATTCTTTACTGGGCATTGATTATCTACTAGATGTATCGTGCATACATTAGTGTCATGCACCATTTTGCATGATTGCATGTTGGCGATCATCGACTCCTTTGTAGTTTGAGCCCGTCGCTAGTTACATGATCTGCACACACTGCCACTCATGGGTTAGTGGTACATCAGGAGGGTGTGTGCAGTTGCTCTGTTAGGGTTTCGCTCGGCCGCTCAGGGGTAGTGGTTCCGCAGTGTGGTAGCATTACAGGGATCCCTCCTTCGCATTATGAGATGAGGAGATGAGAGCATTGCTCCCCCATATGACTTGGGGTAGGAGGATAGGTGTACTCCGACAGCATCCTATCCACTCGGTCACTCAGGAGCAGTGATGGTAGAGTGCACAGTTGTCATAGCCCTACCCACTCGACTTCACCATTGTGGTGACGGTAGCTGACTGGTGTCAGGGGTGACCATGTCATTGCATCATGTGCATACTGCATGGATTGCATTTATTTATGTTTGCTGCATTTTGGTTGCTGCATATGTTTGACATGCACATACAGGAGGCCTTATGCATTTTGGTAGGCGATTCTGATATGTACAACTCTTCCGTTCTTTCAGTTTTGCATTTTTTACTATCCTCTCAGGAGACTGTACTGATATGATTATCACTACTAGGGATAGTTTACTATACATGTCTGTTAGATATCCGCTGAGTTCTTTCAACTCACTCCGTTGGTTTCCTTCTTTTCAGGTTGATGTCTGTCTGGAGAGCCGCCCTGCTAGTCCCCTGTCGAGATGACATCGTCTCTGTTGGTTTTTGGCTTTGTTAGGTTATTAGTAGTTATGTTTCAGAACTTGATCTAGATCGTGTGGATTTTCGTATATGTGTTTGGTTTTTAGTGTATCTGTTTTATACTATGTTATTTTTATGGATTGTGGCCGTGTAGGCTTATTTGTGGCCTGGTAGGTCTTATGACATATGTGTATTCATGGAATTGCAATTGTTACAGGGGAGATATTGCCGAAATTTTTCAGACAGCCGTCTCCCGGGGCGTGACAGATATAGTGGTAAGAAAGGAAGGCAAATTTCCTTATTTCTTTAAAATATTATGATATGCTAGGAGCCTAGACTAATAAAATGTTAAAGCATGGCTTCAAGGGAGCTGGTAGATAATTTTTTACAATCTAGACTCATACCTAGAGGAGTCGACCTAAGTTTTCTAGATCCTCAGAAATTATGGACAATTTGCCATCTTCTGAGAAACAAGATTAGTGTAGCTAACTTATTGTATTCGAGTACTTTTCTTTTGAATGTATGACTTTGGAATTGAATGTGAATCTTCCTTATACTATGGTTATTACTCTTGTGAGACCTATTGTAGGGTTATTGTTTTCTTCTACTTAAGCCTCTTAAAGGATAAAATTAGTAGCTACTTATGAGGAGGCATTGAGTAACATATGAGAATGCATAAATCTCAACGGCAAATTTAGATACTATTAAATTCAAATATAATAAAATGAAAGATACCAATTATCTGTCGTAAGGTAAAGTCGCGAGGTCGGGGTTTAGTGTTCCGGGTGTGTCATAAGGCAAAGTTGCGAGCACCGGGCATGGTGTTCCGAGCCTATCGTAAGACAAAGTCGCAAGCACGAGGCTTGGTGTTCCGAGCCTATCGTAAGGCAAAATTGCAAGCTCGGGGCTCGGTGTTTCAAGTCTGTTATAAAGCAAAGTTGCGAGCATAGGGTTCGGTGTTCCAAGCTTGTCGTAAGGTAAAGTCGCCACAACCTTTAACATTGGCGTGACCATCATCTTGTCACCATAGCTTTTTTCCTTGACAGAGCCATGTTCACCAACGATTCTTCCAGTGTTGATCATCATAGAGTCTCGGATCAGATTTCCTACAAACAACGGTAATTTATTACACCGTGGATGATCAAGCTGTCAGTTTACGAACTACTGACATGCACGCTCCTCGAAGATAGTTGCTCGAAAAGATGAAGAGATATGAAAAGCACTTAAAAAGAGAGTTAGAATGGCGCCAATGATGGGTCCCGGTAAGCCACTACGACGCTCAAATTAGGATTTTACGTGAGGAAAGAGTTTAACGACTTAGGAAAATTAGGATTGATGTGTGCATATCTGTGTCCATAGATATGCACAATCTTTTATAGGGTTGATCTACGAAATATTAACGTCCGTTTAAGAAATATTCTGAGATACCTGTTCAATTTTAGAAAAATTCTGATTGTCCGTGTCTTTTGGAGATATTTTCCTATTTTTTTGGAAGATATAATCTTAGGCTCTCTTGATTGCGTGGGCTGACCAACTCCTAAGATTAAGTAGGCTATGAGATCAAGACTCGAGGCTGAGATAGGGTAGGTGCATGATGTCGAGTGAGCACCGAGACCAGAACTCGAGGTCAGCTCGTGATGCCAAACTAGTGCTGAGGCTGGAGCTCGAGATCGTAACTCAAAGCTGAGATGAGGTCGACACGTGCTGCCGAGTAAGTGCTAAGATCGAAACTCAAGGTCGAGATGGTGTCGACGGATGATGTCGAGCAGTTGCAGACATTAAGTCTTAGATCTGATCTTTCTTAATGATTATTCTCTTTTCTGTTTCTCAGCCACGTGATGTTTCATCAGCAACCACGAGTTGATTCCGAGACTCCGACTAAGTCAGAGAATTAGCTGGCTTATACGACGTCGATATCGACACCGATCTTTAAGAGGAGAGAAGGATCGAGTGAAATGAGGAGGTCATGGATAGCGAAGCCCAACCTAAGAAGTCGAAGCGGCGGCAGACCTGCTCAATGACGCTCTAAACAACATCCTCGTCTGTGGCTACGGCGGCGGAGGAGGAGGCAAGTCAGTCGAGTGGGGTGGTCCGAGACGAGTTCTCATTCTGTTTCAATGCAAATTGAAGGGGTAGTCGCCTATCGAGATGATGCCGAAGTTTGGAACTTTTCGATTCCTGGAGGCAGATCAGGCAACGAAGGAGGAGGAACGGCAGACGAGAAGAAGAGAAAAAGCTTTTCGCCTGATTTGGCCAAATAAAAAAAGTCAAAAAAACTTATCCGCTGATGGATTCATGAATTCATTAATCCATTATTTAATAACAAATAAACAGTGAAAAAGATTAAATAAACTGAAGAAAATTTTCCACGGAGAAGTTTTCCTCAATTTTTTTGAATCTATCCTCCCAAATAAACAGATCGTTGGGAATTCACTTGGTGTTCCTTTTTGTGAAAATGGTGCATGTTCTTCTAACTCAGCAAAAATGAACCGCACACAGCGTTTAAAAAATACACTCTTCACAGATGCTCCTCACAGTTGACTGAAAAAATTAAAATATACAGAAAAAAAAACAGGGGAATCAAAGGACGATCAGCGACGGACATTACTTACAGGATTAGAGGGCCATGCTCCATTAAAAATGCAGAAGAAAGAGTTTGGTGTGTTGGTCGTAGATAGACCGATCACGTTACCTTGAGATGGTGTCTTCGTGATGTAAGTCATCACACAGCTAAGAGATGCATCAATCTGGTCCCCTCTCAAATTTATATTCAGCCCCTTCAAATTTAAAATCTTAGATTGGCCGAAAGGACGATTATTGGAAAAGTGTGTGGAGTGGTTTGCCAACAACTTAGCTAGAAATCAAGCTCAAACACAAAATGAGAGATAAAATAATAGATTTTTGAGGAGCAGGTAAATAGTGATTTGAGGGCAGAAGTAAGTTGCATGTAAAGAGGAGTAAGTAGTGAATAGATTGTAGGATGAGACGTAGCTCCCTCTTAATTTATACCTCCCCTCTTCAATAACAAGAGTGATATTCTATTATCTGTTTCCTAAGTTGAGAGTGAAAATCTACTGACAGGTGCCCTATCAATCTATTCTTAGTATAGATACTAGACATTTTGAAAGTATTGTAGTGTTGCACATAGATCTTGAAGTCTTCATGGCAGATTTTGCTGCTAATATAAGTATATAACAGATTCAAGTCCAATGTAAATAAGTAAGCCTTAGTTGTATTTTGACAAAGTTTAATATTTGTTGTTAGTTAATGCTCCTAGGAGGTTTAATTGAGTTGGACACTATTTTACTCAGATTTATCTTCTGTTTTTTAATTTTCCTTCTTCCTCTTTCTCGGGACCGGTTTATCCTTATGGTGAAATTTTAGAAACTCACGTGGTTTTAATTCATTGAAATCTAATAATTTTCCCATGACACAACCTCACGTTTTAAGGCTGCGTGTTTAGAAGGTTTCGGTGCTAGGCTATGCTAGCTGGAAATTTAGAGACGAGAAACGGAAAATACGGAAACGGAAACGGGGAAACGAAATGAGATAAAGTTTCCAGATTTTGGAAACGTACAAAACCCCCTTCGTCTTCTCCGTCGCACCCACCGTTCCACCAGCCATCCGCTCTCATGCAGCACGCGCAACAGCTGCGCCCCCTTCCGCCGTGCTCAGGCGCTGCAATCCCCTTGCATCGCCGCTACCACCGCTCTTCCCGCTTCCGCCGGTATTGATCCCGCCTCCGCACCGCCGTATATCGCCGTCATCACCGCGCGCGATGGCGTATTCCTGCCCCCTCCCTGTCATCTTTTCTACTGCTCCGGCTAGCGCCGGTGCTATCGCGGGGTGGCTCCGCACCTCCGCAGCGCCCGGTGCTATCGCGGGGTGGCTCCGCACCTCCGCGGCGCCGTCCGGGACCGTGTAGAGGAGCTCTAGCGCTGTCAGCGCCCGCTCTGCGGTCGTGCCGCCTGGCCCCGACGCCGCTACAACCTTCATTGGCCGTTTCTTGTAAGTGGAAAGGTTTCTCAGCGTTTCGAAAACGGGGATAGCAATCTAAACGTTGTTTCGAGACAGCGTAGGTGCTAGGTAGGACAGCTGAAAACGATTATGTTCATGCACCTCTTTTTTTTCGTTTAACATGTGTCGTCTTAATTTCAAGAATAGTTTGTGTCGAATTTTCCACATTTTTTCCAGATCATGAAGCGAGGAGGTTCTTCCTGGACCTTGCCGCTTATAACTGCAAGCCACCATCCCTTTCGCAGCTCTCATCACACCAATTGATTCATAGCAATCGGTATTACCCATGGCCACACAAAGGGCTTCCGCCTCTTCGGCCACCGCCGGCCTCGAGCTCCCAGCGAAGGTTGTTCCTGGCAGCTACGGCATCCCGTTCATCTCCGCCATACGAGACCGTCTCGGGTTCTACTACGACGGGCAGGACAAGTTCTTCCAATCTCGCGTCGACCAGCACAACTCCACCGTCGTCCGCCTCAATGCGCCGCCGGGGCCCTTCATGGCCTCCAACCCCCGCGTCATCGCCCTTCTTGACGCCAAGAGCTTCCCTGTCCTTTTCGACGTCAACAAGGTGGCCAAGCGTGACCTCTTTACGGGAACCTACATGCCCTCCACCGCCCTCACTGGCGGCTTCCGGGTCTGCTCCTACCTTGACCCCTCCGAGCCGAAGCACGCCCAGATCAAGCAGCTCCTCTTTACCCTCCTCGCCGCAAGGAAGGACGCCGTACTCCCAGCCTTCCGAACCGAATTTGGCGCCCTTTTCGACTCCGTAGAGGCGGAGTTGGACTCTGGGGCGGGGAAGTCGTCGGACTTTAACAAGCTCAACGACGGCACCGCGTTTGAGTTCTTAGGTGAGGCATTCTTCGGCGTGAGGCCGTCGGCTACGACGCTCGGTGGCACAGGGCCGTCGAGGAGCACCCGATGGTTGTTCCTACAGCTATGCCCTCTCATGACGCTCGGCCTCCCCAAGATTTTGGAGGAGCTGCTTCTGCACACATTTCCGCTGCCGCCGCTCATCGCGCGATGGGACTACAAGGCGCTCTACAAGTACATCAGCGAGGCCGCAGCCTCTAGCGGTGTGCTCGACACCGCCGAGAAGCTTGGTATCTCGCGGGAAGAGGCATGCCACAACCTCCTCTTCACCACCGTCTTCAACGCCTACGGCGGGATGAAGGTGCGGCGTCACTTAAAATTATTTATTTAGCCGTTGTTTGTACATACTTTTCACCTTAATTGAGAGATCATGGACTCCAACAATTATTGTAGGTATTGCTGCCCGGGATAATGGGGTGTCTAGCAAAGGCCGGCGAGGGCCTGCACAAGCGGCTGGCGAAGGAGATCCGCGCAGAAGTGGCGGCAGCAGGCGGCAAGGTGACGGTGGCCGCACTGGAGCGGATGGAGCTGACACGCTCGGTGGTCTATGAGGCACTGCGCCTGGACCCTCCCGTGAAGTACCAATACGGGCACGCTAAGCGCGACTTGGTCATCGAGAGCCACGATGGGGCATACCAAGTGCGCTCCGGCGAGATGCTCTTCGGCTACCAACCTTTCGCCACACGCGACCCCAAAGTCTTCGACCAAGCCGGCCAGTTCGTGCCCGATCGGTTCGTGGGCGAGGACGGGAAGAAGTTGCTCAAGTACGTGGTTTGGTCGAACGGGCCAGAGACAGAGAGCCCGACGGTGGCGGACAAGCAGTGCCCGGGGAAGGATCTGGTGATCCTCGTGGGGCGGCTGCTCGTCGTGGATTTCTTTCTCCGGTACGACTCTTTCACTGCCGAGGTGGGCACGCAGTTGCTCGGTGCACAGGTGAACATCACCTCCTTGGCTAAGGCGTCCACTAGCGCCGCCTCTACCAGCGACAACTAATTAGCCAACCTGGATGCATCGGAGCGTGTATTGTTCAGTTATTTAATTATTAGCTAGTTGAAGGAGTGTATCAAATATAATCGCTTGAGATTTAAATAATTTTAGCATCATCATTATTATAAATTAATTTTATTAAAATAGATATATGAAGTTGATGCGTCCCGGGTAGCTGGGTCGGCCGTCGCCCTCTCTACCATATATCGCACGGTCATATTCTCTCTAAAGCGTCAAGATTGGTGTGAATGCGTGAGTGTTATAATATTCAAACGATGTTACAACCAATACACATGAGGGTTATAACACCCCCACACATTAATGTTCAATTTTTTAAACAGTTAATGTGGATAATAAAGAAAGAATGAGTGGACCAAAGAGATTCATAAATAATGAGTATTTCAAATTACTTATATATATATATATATATATATATATATATATATATATATATATATATATATATATATATAAATAAAAGAGTTTCGTATTTTTGACATATAATACTTTAACTAAAGATTTTTAATAACAATCCTAACAAGCGATCACAGGTATAATCGTCAAGTTGGGTTAGGTCCGTCGGATTGGCCCGCCCCATCAAGAAATTTAAGCGGGTTGGGTTGAAATTTTATCAACCCATTTTAAGATGGATTGAGGTGGGTTGGCCCGCCTAGGCCCGCGACCCGCGTGGGTTGGCCCGCGGCGGGCTTGGGTTGGTCCACGGGTTGAAAAAGTTTATTTATTTATTTTAAATTTTAAAATTAAAGTATAAAACTTAATGAATTAGTGAGTTTCATTTATTTAAAATACAATTTAAGCTTAAAAATTATAATTCAAACTTAAAACTTTCAACTTAATCAATTTAAATTATACTTCAAACTTAAAATTTTTAATATTTTTTAACAGACCCGCGGGTTGGCCCGCCTAACCCGCGGCCCGCCTTGAGTTGGATTGGGTTGGAGATTTCTCAACCCGCCAAATTGGTGGGTTAGCCCGCCCCGCCCCGCCATATGATGGGCCCGATGTGGTTAGCCCGCCCCGCCATGGATTGGCCTGTTTGACAGCTCTGATCGCAGGGTATACATCTCCTTTTCAAGGAGCGGTGAATCCATTATGAGTTATTCAAACATCGTCAGACACTTCGACTTATACCCAATCATCTTGGATCTACATCTCCTCACAGAGCCGGCCCTAGGCCAGGGCAACTAGGGCGATGGCCCAGGGCCCATAAGTTAGAGGGGCCCAATTTTTAGGTATAATTTTTATACTTTGCTGGGTTTAGCCGTTTAGGGTTACGCCAAAAATCGCTCCTTCCGCATCGCCGTTTCTGCGGTAGTGCAGCGCCGCTCATCAACGCGCAGACCCACCGTCCCACCCCTTCGTGGACACCTCCAGCCGGCCGCGGCTCCGCAGCTCCACCTGCGTCTCAGCCAGGTGGCAGGTACTCCGCGCTCAGCCCGACCAGCGCGCGGCAGTCCTCGAGCGCTCCGCCGCCTCCGCCTGCGGCTCCGCAGCTCCGTCGCCTCCGGCTGTGCCAAGGGTTGCAATCTGCTCGGTACCTCCCTACCTCACAAATTTTGTTTAAGTTAGTCGTTTTATTTCGTGCTCTGACTCGTGATTATGGGTGTTTGATCCCACTAAGATCGTCAAGAAAGTAAGGATTGACTTTTCCTGCAATGGAAAAATTTCCCCCAAAAATTGTAGAATTTACCTAATTTGTTTTCCTCCCCAAAAAGTGCCTTGATTTTGTGAACTGATGGTCAATTACTTTGAATTAGTACTCGCGAAATTGCCTTAGTACTCGTGAAATTGTCATATCTTTAATGCTGTGTTCACAGAAACAATATGATAAAGAAAGGAGAAGAGGTAAAAGTTGAAAAACTAATCAGTTTCTCTTATTTACGTAGAAGTAAGTAAATATGGGATACAAATTTATTTCCATTGGATTTCTTTATTTCATTTTTGCCCAAGTTGAACAAAAGATGGAGTCTAATGAGTTAAAGCATCTGATTAACAACAATAAATGATGCTGTTTTTTTCTTTTTGGATCCATCCAAGCTAACAAGATGGCTGCCTGTGGGTTGGAAAGTTGCGCCCATTTTATGTTCTTTTGTTGGAGTGTTTTAGGGCTTTGTTTATGATGTGATGGTTCTTGGTGTTAGGGATTCTTGGTGATCTATTATTCTGTTTCCTCTTTTGTGATCGCATGTTTGATGGATATACTGATATACATTGTTTCTTTGTTACAAACAGTTGTCCATTTTAATTCATTTAAAATTGCAACCATATTGCCATCACATTTATACTAAAACTTAAGTATAAGTATACTAAAATTGTAACATATTGCTTAATTTTAACGCTAAGGTTGTATTTGGTAGAATCTAACTAGTAGAAAATTTTCCATGTGTCTAAAAGAGTGCATCCCTTCTGGTTAAATTTCTATTTTTGGCCATTTAATGTTGCTGATTTCTGGTCTTTGGTGTTCAATGAAGCTACTGGTTGTTTAGATGTTGCTTCTATGTTTGTTCTGATCTTATCAATGCTTGCCTCCTTTAACTTCAAAAAAGGTTATCTTTGGTCGAATCTTTTTGATTTTTGACAAAGTGTATAAATAGTATCGTTATTTAGAAACAATTACACAGTAGTATACTCAGAGTGATTGTTCTCTTTTGTCATGTGATCAGGTAAACAGTTCTTCTACAGTTCCACGGGTGTGCCATCACTTGTATGGTTCTGATATAGGGACATATCTTACAATCACTTCAGTGGCTCTATACCATCATTTCTAGCAAATTTATCCTGGCTTCAAGTGTTGTAAGTGGGCAATTTCTTTTGAGCCTCCAAACATATTAACCATATTTGCTTTTGAACTACACTGAGGTCATTTGCTCTGGCATTTTTGCAGAAACTTGTCGAACTACAACCTTGATGGCTCAATTCCACAAGGCTTATATGATCGAAAGGAGAAAGGCTTACTATTGCTGATGTATATGGCATTTCTCTAGAACACCCAACTTACTCTTGCTTAGTTTCTATGCCATCTAGATCTATGTTATCTATGGAACATTGAGCTTATGATCTGTTTCCTTGGTATTTAGTACAACTTTTGTTGATGTTGTAGGCTCGTGTGAAATTAGTTTAACTTCAGTGTTATAATCTCATTACACAATTCATTTTATGATTTATAAAGATGTAACTGTAATTTTTTGGATTTACTTGGAATGATTGTAGATTTTTGATCCAATAATGCAAAGAACATTTTCGACTTATTCAAGATAAAAAGATTCATTATCATTATCTTAGTCATAAAATTCAAAATGAGTTAATATCTATGTTAGCCTCCAAAATCAAGAATGCAATAATTAAAAAAGTAAAAGAAGCAAAATATTTTTCAGAAGTTTATTTGTATCATGAACTACAAAGAACAAATGACTCATTTTATGATGTGTAAATGTTTCAGACACTTCAATTAAAATAGAAGAGTACTTTTTAAAATTTTTAAATGTAGAAGATACAATTGGTTTAGGTCTTTTTAATGAATTACAAGTTATTTTACAATCTTTAGAACTTAATATTGATAATGTGAAAAAGCAAAGTTATGATAATGGATCTAATATGAAAGACAAAAATTAAAGTGTACAAAAGAGATTGCTTGATATTAATCCTAGAACATTTTACATACCATGTGGTTCCACTGGACTTAGTTGTTTGTGATATGACAAATTCTTGTGCTAAAACAAAATTATTTTTTAAAGCATGTCAATGTATGTACACTGTGTTCTCTAATTCAACAAAAAGATGGAATGTTTTACTTGAATATATTGATGGATTAACTTTAAAATCATTGTCAACTACAAGATGGGAAAGTCATATTGAAACAGTTAAAGCAATACTATCTCAAGTTTCTCAAATTAGAGAAGCTTTGTTCAAATTAGCAGAAATAAGTGAAGACAACAAATTAAGTAGAGACGCTGAAACTTTAGCTCAAGGCTTCGTCCACCTCACGGACACGCCGAGGAGTAGGGGCAAGTTATCCCCGAACCTCGTACATCTTCGATTTCTTTGGTTTGTGTTTTTTAGTTGTTGTTTCTTTTCCCATATTCCGCTGCGTACTAATCTCTCGTAGGAGAAAAACTTTCGATTCGCGGAAAGAAGGCTATTCACCCCCCTCTTACTGTTCCACTCCAACAGCTGTAGGCGACAAGGGGCAGGTATGTATCTTTAGAGGAGGAATAGTCGAATAGATTGATACACTTGTTGGACAACTAATTTAATTTCTAATGGAGGGAGAAAAAGAAAAGAACCAAAAGGTTCTTCACAATCTTACACTTACAGTAGCACATTGTCCATTTTCAATTTATTTTTCATTTCTAAGTATGATCTTTCACCAAGCTTCTTCGGGCTTTTGAAGGCATGTGATTTCAGGTTTATTCATGGACTTGAATTAATCAGGGGTGTGCATCTTGTGCCAAGCTATGTTAGACTAGAAAATTCCATGCAAATCCTGTCTCAATGTCTCATGATTAAGAAAACAGAAAAGTATTAAACATATTTTCCACTTTCATAGCCTTGAATTCTTATCTCATGAGAACCTTCATCCTGCTCTGTTTCTTTACTTTCTCTATAAATGCCTCAATCATTTCCTGCAGCTCATCTCTCATTCTTTCTATTGGTCCTCCTCCACTTTTCTTAATCATGAGACAACTTTGGTTCTCACAGCTTGACACGGGATTAAACAGCTTGGACTAGGAAATATGGTTCTCATAAGACAAGATTTGCATTATATTGTGGTTGAAAGAAAATTCCAAAGTAGATGTTCAACCAACCTACCCAATAACTTTGCAAAATGCAAAAAAAAACCACAGAAAACTTTGCCTGAATTAAATATTCTATGAATTCTTAATCGTAAATTCATAATTAATGCTTTTTAGTTTATGCATGCTCTTTGGAAGAATATTGTGCTATATTCCTTTGTTTAGTAGTCAATTGGTATATATTATCTTAATATAAACAACTTCAACATGTCGCTTCTCATGAGCATGTTAACATTTCATAGTAAAATTGAAGAGGAGTATCTTTATTAGTCTATATCTTATCCTTTTGTTCAAAAACAGAATATGATTACTGGAGCTGCTCAAATGGATGACAATATCCTCGTTGTGTCAGCACCTGATGGACCAATGCATCAAACAAAGGAGCATATTCTTCTTGCTCGCCAAGTAAGATTTCCTTGTCATTGCAATTGATTTTATTTTTAAGCACTATTTGGAATATTTATCTATATTAATTCAATTCTGGCCTTGTCACTTAGGTGGGTGTGCCATCACTTGTACATTTCTTAAGCAAGGTTGATGCTGTAGATGATCCTGAATTATTGGAGCTTGTAGAAATGGAGCTTCGAGGTTTGTTGTTGGTTGATGCTTTTCCTTGAAATTTGATACTTTCCGTTGTGCTTGACATTCTCTTAATTTAATGTAGAGCTCCTTAGCTTTTATAAGTTCCCTGGGGATGATATTCCTACCATTCGCACCCTAAGTATTTTTTGAATAGAAAATAAGACTCCCTTGTTCATGTTGTAATTCAGTATCAAGTTGGATGATGTCCCAACTTATGGAGGCTCTTAGTGTTATAATCTCATTACACAATTCATTTTAGTTGCATTTAGAAACAAGTTTGGAGTTTTTTTAAGATGAAATTAGTTGTATTATGAAATTTAGGAAGGTTAAAATCTGTCCTTTATCAAATGGTGTAAGAATTAAATTTGATCATGGCTTCTCTGGTTCGCTTCATCCAAGGCCCAAAAATTATAATTTCGCCCAGGGCCCTTGGACAACCAGGACCGGCTCTGGAATGTATTAAACATAGCGACAGAAATTTATCTCTGTTGCTAACTTTAGCGACAGATATTTAACGTTGTCGCTAAATTTAGCGATTGAAATATATATTCCGTCGCTAAGTTTAGCGACATAATTAAATTTCCGTCACTAAACTTAGCGATTTCTGGAATAAAAATTTCATCGCAAAAAATGGTAATTGGAATCACTGTTCCGTCTATGTTCTAGCGACGGAAATACTACTTAACGATGGAAAATTAAATATCCATCGCCAATTAGCGACGAAAATTTATAATTTCGTCTCTAATTAACGACAGAGATAAAATTTCCGTCGCTAATTAGCGACGGAAAGTTAATAATTCTGTTGCTAATTAGCGACGAAATTATAAATTTCCATTGCTAATATTCTAATTTTTTTTTAAAAATTGTTTATCCAAATTTCCTATTACATTTTTACCAACAATCTAAAACTATCACAAGCAATAGTTTTACAGGAATAAACAACACTATAATTTACAATAAACAACATATTAAACACGAATTTTAAACAACTTTTACAACACAACAATCTAATCATAAAACAATTTAACAACTTAATATATTCAATATCTGAAACAATCGAATCACGATACAATTAGTTCTCAATCTCTTAAATAAAGCCAGTCACAACATTTGAACGAAACTAATTAAATCATAATACAACTACCAAATATCTGAATACAATGATACTATATCAAATGTCTAAATACAATCAAATTTATGAAAAATATATAAACTCACCGAGTCAAAGTATCAAATCCTGCAAAAAATATAATAAGATAGGTTAGTAATAAATCAATTATATTTATCTATTTTGAAAATGCATGTTTACGAGTCATAATAAAAAAAAGAAAATATACAAATGTTAACATACCTCGCAAGCAGCTACTGATCAGGATCATCAGGGTCCTGAGTGTTGGGTTTTTCAGGCCGTAAAAATCGCTTTTTGCGTTGCGGAAACCCCGAAACCCCAAGCCATCGGATCCGTGCGAAAATAAAAGATTTTCACATACTTATTTTTCTATTCCTAGATCTACTTTAGATATACATGAAAAAGGAGATTACCCTCGGTGCGTGCCCTTCACGTATCCCGCTCGTCCAAACGGTGCCGGATCTCTAGAGTGTCACGTGTCACTCCTCTACAAGTATCCACACGGACAAATAGTGGAGAAAACTGAAACTTAGGAGTGTGCTAGCACTCAAGCAAGTTTCGGCCAAGAGCTTGGAGAGGGAGAGGAAGAAAAATTCCAAGGAGGAAGAAGGCTTGAATGAGAGTGAATGAGAAAATGAATTCACTCTACACAACTTCATGTGGCCGGCCACATTAAGGAATGGGAAGTTACAAACCTCCCAATCAATGCCATGAGTTACAAACCCCCTTTGTAACCCCCATGATGTGGCAACTCTTGATGATGTGGAGCATCATCATTGGCCACCATTTATGCCACCTCAACTTGGTCATGTCAAACATTGACCATGAGGTGGCATGAGTCAAGTCAAACTTGTCATGACATGGCATAAAGTCAAGTCAAACATGACATGGCTCAAGTCAAACTTTGACCATGATGTGGCATAAAGTCAAGTCAAACTTGACCATCAAGTCAAGTCAAACTTGACCATAAAGTCTTCCTTCTCAAGTCAAGTCAAACTTGACTTCTAATCTCCCAAGGTTGATCAAATCAACTCAACTAGTCTAGTTTGGATTACACTTAATCCAATTTGATTCATCACATGAATCTAATCCTCTTGGTTCATCATATGAACCTAATCTCCACCTAATTGCCCTTTGTGTGTGACCCTATAGGTTCTTGTAACGTTGGCAATGCTCCTAAACTCATTTAGAAGCATAAGTAGTGAGCGGTATCTAGCAACACATCACTACTACCCAAGTTACAAGAATGTTGAGATCCAACATCACCATTGTGACTACTAATTGTGACTCTTCACAATATGTGACAATGTCCTTCTATCCTTGATATCATGATTGATCAAACCGAGGCATAGACCGTGTCATCCTCTAATCAATCTATGTCTTGAACTCCAAGTAGACTCACTCCAATCAAATGAGCTCAACATCTCATGTTGACTCATTTGGGCATGGTCATGCACTTAGTGGTCTCACTCTATCAAGAACTATGATATCACTCCCGTCATATAGGAGGGATAGATCCCATCTACATCACTCACATCCCTCCGCATAATTTGTTACATACCCAGTAATCGCCTTTATAGTCCACCCAGTTACGGGTGACGTTTGACGAAGCCAAAGTAAGTAACTCCTTATGTAGGGAACCATGGTGACTTCAGGTCCAAGGACTAATAGTCATACTAATAGCCACATGAGAAAGTATATGACACTCATATAACGATCCATGATACTTTCTCATGGCGGGTCATTCAGTATACATTCTCCAATGCATACCCATGTGTCAACTTGATATCTCATATCCATGACTTGTGAGATCACGTCATCGAGTTGACCTACATGCTAGTCTCATCGCAATAAAATTATTCCTGAATGTTAATACTTGACTAGGAATCATTTAGAGTAGTGTTCTCTATATCATCTCACTATCGATTTAACCAATCGATTGATATAGATATGAACGCTCTACTCAAGGACGCTACTATACTTAGTTATTTGGCACCAATACAAGTAAGTATAATAACTAAACAGAAATGCCTTTATTTATATATAGGAATATGATATAATGAGTCCATACATCAATCATATGATTGGCTCTATGGCTCTAACTAACACTGAGTCCCCTGTGAGTCAAAGGCATGCGGGCGCTGCGGCATGGCACTCATGTTAGCCATGAAGTCCTGCATCTGCTGTGCAATCTACTTATATCACAACTAGGCTTAGCGAGACTCTTGAAATTGCGCTTCTAATGTGGAGAGTCGATTTTTTAATTCTTAATTTTCTTGTTGTAGGGCTTCTATCGTAGAAGATGATCTGCTAGGACGACCCCTAGCTCTAGGGGCCATCACACGATCATATATGACTCTCACCTGGGACTCTAGGTCGTAGAGGGTGGAGCTCTTCTTCCTCCCACCGACCACATCATAATATATCTCATTTACCTGGTCGGTGGAGAGAGTCTGCATATCACGTCCCTCTCTATCTGGCTGAGACGCTTGTGCAACTCTGGCATCCATTTTAGCCTATTTAAAAATATATTCATATAAAATATAAAATTAGAAAAAATAATCATTGATAATAGTTAAATAAATTTAAAATTTAAAATTTTATGTCTAATGTCTGCGATCGTGGATCGATAAATGTATTATCCTTAGACTTATGTGTCTTAGTAAAAATCTCCCAACAAGTAGGAAGTCGTTGTAGCTCATACTCCTAAGGATTAAAAAAATATAATTAAATCCAAATAATATCATTGCTAATTATATAATTCTAAGTTAAATATATTAACTATAAACTCACCAAGTCCAAGGTATGCTCGACGATGGAACGAGATCCAGCTGTATGCTTTGTGGATCCAGTGCTAGGACCAGCCAGCTCAGTATTTCTATTGGCTCAAGTTGTCGCTGAATTTGACTGTCATCTTTGTGCAGCCCAAATGGCTTACCATGCATCCCAAATATCAACTGGGATGAAAGCTGATCTAACGCCCTTTCTTCTGTATTTATAAAGCAGATCTTGTATAATTTAGCACAAGCATTATTCCAAGTTTCTTTAAATTCCTCCTCGTGCCCTGGCTCCCAGGTATACTTTTTTTGTAAAAAAAAATTTATTCAATTAGTATAAACAAATATAAATTTTGATAATATAAATAACTTACTAAAAACTCATCGTAGTAAAAACTCATAGGAGTAGAAGCTACCTTAGCATTTTCCAAACCAAATTTCTTGATAATTTCTTTAGCATATTAGATTTGGTAAACATGAGTTCCTTCTTCTCTCTTACCTATACAACATGAAACACATCACTCTTTGGTACCCAAAAGGTTAATTCACTAACATTTTGTAAATATTTCTTAGGGACCCATGCTTGCTTTACCTTTCCTTTAATGATTTGTTTACTAGGTGACCCTTGTCTTCCTACTAGAGAAATATATGTTGGGAAACACTAGGAAACCCGTTCCGGTGAATTCTTGCAGAATAAAATTTTTTCCAGAAATGGATTTAAGTTGCCCTCATAGTTAATCAAACCAAGGTTTGATCAACGCATTTAGATCATTGGGCTCTTGTGTTTGGTTTACAGGATCCAATATAAAGGGAACAATTTATTTAGAGCGGAAACAATTGTTGGTGCAATCTTTGCCCCAAGTGCATTGAGTTTCAATGTTTGGCTAAACTATGTTTGAAAGTTAGGCAATACTTGTGATCTAACATGTGTGCAATGCAAGTGTTGCAGGAAAGTCCAAGCGTAGTCTTGGCAAAGGAAAAGTCCAAGGGTGGTCTTGGCAAAGGAAAAGTCCAAGGGTGGTCTTGGCAAAGGAAAAGTCCAAGGGTGGTCTTGGCAAGGAAAAGTCCAAGGGTGGTCTTGGCAAGGAGAAGTCCAAGGGTGGTCTTGGCAAGGAGAAGTCCAAGGGTGGTCTTGGCAAGGAAAAGTCCAAGGGTGGTCTTGGCAAGGAAAAGTCCAAGGGTGGTCTTGGCAAAGACTTGACATGACAAAGCTGATGGAAGCATCTCAGGCTAGTGCAGGGAGGCATGAGGCTGTGGGAGGTGTTTGAAGGCCGAGGTCTAGGTCAAGAGAAGCTGAAATGGGATTTTTCAGCTTCACCAGTCGACTGGCCCTGCCAGCAGTCGACTGCTCATAAATCAGACGCACACAGAAAGATCAGTCGAGCCAGAGGAAGACAGGAGTCGACTGGGCAGTCGACTGGTGTTATGGTGAGTCGACTGTTGCCAGTCGACTGGTCTTGGACAGTCGACTGCTATTTGAACGTTGCAGAAAATTGGCAAGCATTTAATGCGCTTTAATGCGAGATTTTGTTGCCGATTGAAGGCATCAGTCGACTGGCCCTGCCAGCAGTCGACTGATGTTGCAGAAATTATAAAAGAAGCCTGCACGAGAACAACTCAAGAATTTCGCCATTCTTTCATTCTTTTGTGCTTCTTCTGAGAACTTGTTTGTTCTCCATTCTCTGCTTTCTTTCTCTCCTCACAAACACTATTTCATATCATTCTTGAGGAGATCTAAAGAGTTGTAAAGGTTTCTCCGCCTTCGAGGTTTTCGAGAAGGAGAAGATTCATAGTGCATCGGGTGTGTGCGTGCGTGTGGATCCTTGGATTAGTCACCTCTGCGGAGGTGGAGACCAAGTAAACAAACCGGGTTAGCGTTGATCTCTTTCTTTCTCTTTTATATTTTTGCTTCCGCTAATCTCTGTGCAGAGAAAGAACAAGAAAAGTCGAGAAACGCTATTCACCCCCCTCTAGCGAACCAACCGATCCTAACAAGTGGTATCAGAGCCGGTTACGTTTCGGAGGATCTAACAATCAACCGGAGCAACTAATGGCATTTCAAGAGGGTTACAGCACCGCACGACCACCATACTTCGATGGGAATGATTTCGCCTACTGGAAAGGTAGAATGGAATACTATTTAATGAATGATATTGAAAACTGGAGCTACAACGACCTTGCAATGCGGGCTATCAAAAGAGCAGTTGAGCAAAGTCGAACCTTTTAATTCGGTAAAAGAATTATGGGAGAAATTGATAGAACTAAATGAAGGATCTACTAAATCGAGACGAGCCAAGAAGGATCTTCTTGTAAGTAAATTACAATCCTTCGCGATGAGATCAAATGAAAATGTAAGTCAAATGCATGGGAGATTCAAGGAAATTGTAAATGGACTCCATGTAATCGGAGAAAAGATCGATAACCGCGATCTTGTAAGGTATGTGCTACAAGCCTTTCCCCGAACTACTTTTGTAACGACCCGACCTCTCATGCTTACTTACAAGGTCGGATTCGTTACTTATATACATGCATAAACTACAGCGGAAGGCTTACTAGGGTGACAAGAAAGTGTCTAACATAAAATTTCCTTGGAAACCTAAATTATTCCGTATTAAAGGGTTGAAACTGACACGGCCGTGCTGCTTAGCACGGCCTGCCCGTGTCGGGTTCTGGACGCACGGCACTTCCGCGCCGAGAGGCCACCTGGCACGGCCGTGCTGTTCAGCACGGCCTGGCCGTGTCCGTCTCTGGACACTGAAGGGCTGGCTGGCACGGCCGTGCTGTTTAGCACGGGCTGGCCGTGTCGCACTCTGGAAGTCGACGGTGTCCAACCAATTCACAGTAATATATGTCACCCTGCTCTAACATGCATCACAAATATACTACTATGGCTAAACATAAATCTTGGCATAGCATGAAGGTTCTATAAGAAATTATCATAGTCTAAAACATGTTCGGAATTCATAAAACTTTTAACCACAAGGTCAAATTAGATCGTAGTTCCAGTTCCTTTAGCCCACACACATCCTTGCACTTTTGCATTGATCTTCCAGCCTCCACCAGTTCATCAATCTCTTTTTCCCTTACCTTTATCTGCAGTATAGGGAAAAATAGAATCTGTAAGCTAAAAGCTTAGTAAGAAACATTCTACCTCACTAAAACATGTACGATGCATATGATTTGAAAACATGCTTCTTGAAAACATATGTGAACAGGAATTACATAGCATGGCATCGCATAAAGCAATAACTGAAAACTGAACATAACATGTATCATAACCAAACATAAGCATGGATCATACTGAGTATACAATATAGCATAAAACTGAGGCCTGAGCTAAGATATCTAAACTTAGCTATTCTTGTGCCTATATCGTGCTCACCTAGCTGGTCTGTAAACCTGAAAACCATATACATAGTAGGTGAAATTATTTATATCATGATCTTGCTTTGGGCCCGGCACTGTACCGTGATATAAGCATGCTATGGGCGACTGCGGGAGCCCCTCCCGGGATGACTGAGGGAATCCAACCCTTACTAGGTTATCTGAACCTAGGGACCGACTGCGGGAGTCCAGCCCGGGATGACTGCGGGAATCCAACCCGTTGGATCAAAGATCCTGTACAGTGCCTCATAAAATAATTTACATTTACTTACTTATTCGTGTGTCTTGTTTTCATAAGGGTTATCTGAACCCGTGCTAGGTTGTCTGAACCTAGAGGCTACTATGGGAGCCTACCCAATGAACCGTAGTCCCCTATAACTGAAGTAAGACTACCTATCATGTTATAAGGTGCTTAAACGTGTCTAAGGCATTTTATCAAACACGTGGCGTGCGCTAAGGCACACCCCAATGTATGGATTCTTACATAGCATGTTATCTAACAATCGTAAAACATAAAACAAAGCCCTATACTGCAGGTGAGGAGTTTCTTACCTGTTTCGCTAAATTTCCTTACGATTTAACCTCTAGATTTTCCGGAAACAAGAGTCGTTCGACGATTTGCTTGCGTCGATGAGTTCCTCTCGCGGAGACGAGTGCTCTCGTACTGGAATCTTCGTCGGAGGATGTTCCGTTGGCCTTGGGGTCTCCCTTGGTGTTCGGCGTGAAGAGAAGGGAGGAAGAGGGCGTCGGCGTCTGGGAGAGGAAGAGGAAGGAGTTCGTGATTAAGATAAATCCCTAACTTCTCACTTAAGTTGCCTATTTATATTAAGTGGTAAATAGGGCCCAACTCAACTATAAGTATATTCGAATCTCTTCTCTTTCAGCGGCCGCTGCTGGCACAACTGGTTCCCTCTATTCTGCTTAAGTCATAGGTCTCGGGTTCAATTCCCCCGTAGACCACTTAAGCGACTTATTTCTTTTTGCTACTTCCGATACTCTAAAAATTCCATAAAAATATGCATAAATTCCAGAAAATTCATATCATATTTCTAGAATTAAATTGAGAATTTTCGGGCGTTACAATCCCCCATACCTTATAAAAAGTTCGTCCTCGAACTTAGAATAACTCTGGGTACTTCTGTCTCATACTGGCCTCTGTTTCCCACGTTGCCTCTTGTGCTGTGTGATTTTGCCATATAACTTTAACTAGAGGTACTTCCTTGTTCCGCAACTTCTTAACTGCTCGGTCTATTATCTGAATAGGCCGACTGTCATAACTGAGATCGTCACGGACCTGTACCGACTGGGGCTCAATCACCTGGGTGGCATCTGGGACATGCTTCTTCAGCATTGAGACATGAAATACTGGATGGATGGCTGCCATATCCTGAGGTAGCTCTAACTCATATGCTACCTTGCCAATCCTCCTCGTGATAAGGTATGGTCCCACATATCTGGGACTCAGCTTGCCCTTTTTCCCAAACCTCATGACTCCCTTCATAGGAGCTACTCGGAGAAAAACTGTATCTCCAACTGAAAATTCCAAGGGTCTGCGCCGCGTATCAGCATAGCTTTTCTGGCGGCTCTGAGCTGTCTCTATCCTCTGGCGGATCTGCTGTATGGCTGCTGTAGTATCTGTAACTAGATCTGTCTGAAGTTCTAGTTCTTTCTGCTCACTACTCTCATACCAACAGATTGGAGATCTGCACCTCCGCCCATAAAGAGCCTCCCATAGATGACTGTACGCACTTCCAGAAGTGTGACGTGAATCTGCTGTCCCTGTCTGAGATAATGGACCGTGGGACTCCATGCAGCCTGACGATCTCCTTGATATACAACTGAGCTAGCTGCTCCATGGAATAGGATATCCTGATAGCTAGAAAGTGGGCTGACTTAGTCAGTCTGTCGACTATTACCCAGATAGCGTCATAACCGTTCGTAGTTCTGGGTAGTCCCACTATGAAGTCCATGGAAATATCCTCCCACTTCCATTCTGGGATCTGTATGGGCTGCAAGACTCCTCCTGGCCTCTGGTGTTCTGCCTTAACCCTCTGACAGGTTAGGCACGTACTGACATATGCGAGACCCCGATGTCTCTGACCCAAGGCCACCCTCTTCATTCCGGGTTGACCAAAAAAAAACTTACGTAGTAATTAAACTTAAACTTTAAATTTAGGTTAATAATTTCAATCAATTCCTAACTATAATGGGATTCTAAATAACCTAATAAAGGTATCTTATTAATTTAATATATATTATTTATTTTAATTTTGAAAATATATAATAAATTATTTTATTTATTTACCAGATAGAGGTGCAATGATTTTCTTCAAACTCTATAGTGCCATCCGATATGAGACTTTTGATATTGGAGCTGTACTAGAAAGTGAATGGTAAACTCTAGTTGTTGCCTTGACGACAAGTGTGGTATTTCTTTTGAAAACACATTTGGATATTATGTTAAGGGTCTAACATTCATCACTTTGACTCGATAATCAATGGCAGTATGATGCTCTGATTGTCAATCCATACCTATAATAATATTAAACTATCTAACACTTGTTGCAGATCCAATGCAAGGACATGACCATCGAAGTCTAGGGACAACTCTTAACCACCTGTCAGACATCAACACTCCATGTGATCGTATCAACATTGCTAATCCATAAGATCAGGCAGTCGAACATCTCCCAATGTTATATATGAACTCAAGAGAAATAAAGGAATGTGAGCCACTAGTATCTATCAATCGACCTTAGATAACTGAGCCTTCGACTTGTGCCTTCTCACAGCATACACACGTCTTGATGGACCTTGTTGCTCATAACTTTCTTTTTCCATTTTTTGATTTTGTGATTTTCGGATATAAGTTATGCTAATTTATTATATATTTGCATAATATCTCCATGTATGAAGTATACATTACAAGAGTATATGTATCAATATCTAAGTTCATAGGAGTTATAAAAAGGTGAAGAAATCTAACAATAGGTATTCATTAAAGAGTAATTTATAATGTCCATTTTAATTTTTAGAATAACCCTTCCTATAATCCCCATTTAAAATCTTCATATGCACGTAAAAATATTAATTATTTAACCCTCAATCATAGTGATTAAAGGCACTCGCCTAACTGTGCCTAAGCATAAGGTGCAGAGTCAGCAAGCCTCTTGTGGTTGTGCACCTTAAGCATGCGCCTTATGAGAGGAGGAAGAAATCGATCTTAAGGAAACGATGAAGATTCAGCTATATAAATCTGAAACATTTGATGATGATGATAATAAGATGAAGATTTAGATATTTGATTTTTTTAAATTTGAATTATGTACATAATGTATTTATTTGTTAGTGAATTTTATATTTATATCATTGTTTAATATTTTATGGATTATAATTTTGTTAGTGAAATATTTTGATAGAATTTCCCTATATATGTTTGAATTGTAAAAATTTATACCCAGAGCACTTTACTTCGGTAAAGCGTGCATTTCACCTTGTGCGTGCGCCTCAGGTCCCATAGCACCTATGCGCTTTTGGATGTCTCACGCCTCAAATAATTATGCCCCCAATAACTTATTTTATTTAAAAAATTCATTTTGCTATTTGAATTATTATTTTAATCTTCATAAATAATCATTTTGTATTTCTATTCATGTACAAAACAACATGTAAAGAGATCAAAGGATAGATTTATCAATCTCTATGTACAACAAAAAACTCCGAGTGCATATGAGCATGCTTCATTTGAACTTGTATCTACAAATACAATATGAAAATGATCAAAAAATTCAAAGGAAATCTGTAACAATGATAATAACACAAAAATCTAAAAATTAACTAAAATTTAAAGTCGATGGAGCAAATTTTGATTCTATGATGTTGATATTATCTCAATTTCTAGATGAGACACTACTATCAAATGACAAAATTTTTTCCCCTCAATTGACGAAACAAGAGAGAGATTGCATAGATATCAAACTTTTGACACCCATCATGTAGACTCTAAGCATGTTAAAAGATATCACACACTAAAATGTGACAATTACCAAAATCATCTATAATTCAAAATTTAAAAGATAAATTGATTTCTAATTTGCATCATTCTTATCTTAACTCAACGCGAGTTGTGAGCATCTTCAATTAAGGCATTCTTTTCAATATGCGAGGAACAATAACAACATTATTCATCATCTTATTCTTTGAACATTCCTGCCAACGGATAAGAAATTAATATACTTACTCTTCCTTCTGAACTTTGACTTTATTTTCTTCCTTGTTAGTCACTTTTTCCAACAAATAAGGAATGATCTCAATTTGAAATAGGGCAATGGTAATGTTCACACATTCACAATTGCAATAAGGCGTAAAAGTGGCAGTGCCAAGAATGAATCTGTAGAAGCACAAACGAAGTCAAACATATAAAGATGAATGCTCAAAATTTCTCCCTGCAAATTAGCATATTTTCTAATTTGAAAATATAACTAGTGTTTAAGTAAGCTAGCAAATTAAATAAGAATTCATCAAAATCAATTTTCTTTGTAATGTGAGTAAATAAATTGAGCATGAAGATTCCATAAACTAAATGACATGAAACAATACAAATTCAAGAATGCAAGTAGTTAATTTAATAGATACCATTGGCTAATTTGGCAATTTGTAATAAGCATTATTTAGTACATTTTTTGTTCCTAATGTGGCATCTTCCTTGTAATAAAATAGGAGAGCTCTCAACTTGGTGAATAAGACTGAACAAGGTAGCTAACTCAGTAGATAGATGAAAAAACAGATACCAATTACGTCTTAGTTGAGTAACTTAAAGTGTTATCTTGCATTCCTTGTTGATGATGCTTGTTGTTTAGTTGTTTAGGTTCCTACCTGGGCTTCTCTAAATGACATGAATGAATCATAATTTGTGAGCCTAAGTTCCCAGCAATGTCAAGTTGATTGTTTTTTTAAAGAGGTTAATAGGAAATTCTTCTAAAATAATATCATTAAGGGGCTCATCTATGGTGTTGTTATAGGGCTATTCAATTTGTCATGATGCAGTTGAATAAGTTATGTGAATCAGTCAAAATTCTTCAAATTTAAGTGAAGGGCTTAGAGTGTAGTCTTTAAATTCGGTTCTAATTTTTGAATATGTTTTTCAGCAATTTTAATCTACAACTAGTTATCCATTTGGTCCAAATTTCTTAGACTTTTTCAATGATTCTTTATCACAGAAGATGTGGAAAAATTTTACATGTAACATTTAGGAGTTTTATTCATTTACTTAAATTAAAGCAAATGGGACTAGTTGTCATGGGTTCTTTATACATTTAAATTGTTATTTAAATTTATCTTCTACTTGATTTATTCCATGGTTTAAAATCTCGTGTCGATAGAGGCATGGTATAAGCGGAATATTTTGTAGCGGAATATTTTGTTCTGCCAGTTGATCGACATGCTTGATGTACTGCTACTACCACAGAGGCATCGTGCGGGTCTTGCAACGGTTGTGATCGCTTTGCCCAAGCACTACGATGAACTCGGTCGTGTTGCGAGGATGCTGCGTACGTATCACGGGGTTGTCGTGGCGTATCGTGCGACTGCCGTGAACACATTGTGTGGGCTTTGTAGCTGCCATGGACGCATCCCACGTCTTAAAGTGTTATCTTGCATGCCTTGTTCATGATGCTCATTGTTTAGGTTCCTCCTATAGGGCTTCTCTAATTGAATGAATAAGTTATAATTTGTGAGCCTAAGTTCCAAGCAATGTCAAGTTGATTGTTTTTTTAAAGAGGTTAATAGGAGATTCTGTCACGCCCCGGGAGACGGCTGTCTGAGAAATTTCGGCAGTATCTCCCCTGTAATAATTCACTTTCCCTGAATACAATTATAATAAGGCCTACACGGCCACAATTCACACATGTCAAAATATGAACTCTGTACTAAACAATATAGATAAAGTCCACTACCAATTATATAAGCATGCACCACCACAACTAACACATACGAAAATTCACAGGAAATAGAACAGTTTCTGACACAATACGACATAAAACGATTCCTGACACAATAGACTCCGAAAAATGTAAGCAAAATGAATTAAGCAAATTGCAACTCGACGCGGGACTAGTAGCACGACTCTCCAGACAGACCTCAACCTGAGAAGATAAAATCAACGGGGTAAGGTCAATGAACTCAGCGGATATCTAACAGATATGTACAATAAGCTAATCTAGCAGTAATAATCATACCGGTACGGTAATAAATACAGAACTGAACTGCTGAAGAAAATAAACTGTACATACCAGAATCATTTAATACCATAATGACAATAACCTTGCGATAGATATAATATCACAATCACAATGCATAATATCTCCTATATGTGCATGTCAACATATACAACAAGCAATAATAAATGCAACAAGCAATAACAATGCAATCCATGCAATATGCACATGATGGAATGTCCTGTCGGAGTACACCTATCCTCCTACCCAAGTCATATGGGGGAGCAACGCTCTCATCTCCTCGTCATAATGCGAAGGAGGGATCCCTGTAATGCTACTACGCTATGACACTGCTACCTCTGGTGCAGCCGAGCAGAGCCCTAATGCTACCACGCTATGACACTGCTACCTCTGGTGCGGCCAAGCGGAGCCTAACTGCACACACCCTCCTGATGTACCACTATCCCATGAGTGGTTGTGTGTGCAGATCCTGTAACTAGCGACGGGCTCAGACTGCAAAGGAACCGATGATCGCTAGCATGCAATCATGCAAGAATGATGCATGGCACTAATGCGCATAATAATAACCAATCTATGCCAGTAACGAAACAGTGTAACAAGGAAGGCATACCATATGTACCAAGTAGTAACTTACCACAACAGAAATAACGCATAAATATTACTACTAAATCTAGCAAACTATACATATCAATAAGACAAATCTAAAAAGATAAGTCGAGATACAACCTTCCGAATGTAGTCGGTGTCCGAAAAGAAAACCCTCCGTCCAAATGTCCAGTAGCAAATCAATGTCCTGTACCCATTTTCCTTGGTTATCAACTTTGTAGATTTTAGTGAAAACCGTTTAAAACCATATCTCTATAAATTAAATCAACTATAAAGCTTTCCTATTCCATTCTTTCTTGTGACATTTAAATATCCTATTTAAGCTTCCCATGCCAACTTTAACTATGTTCGTATTATTCCAAATTAACTGTAGTTTCCTATAAAAGAAACAAAGCATGGTGCTAGCCTGACAACTGGTTTAATAATCATCCTCATCTGATTAACCCAAATTAATTTAATTCTAGTTAACCCTATTTAATCAATTCACTAATCTGGATAAAGCAACATATAGCATCAAATTCAGATTATGTAGCAAAACGAAATTTCATGTCCATTATAATTTGTTCCCTTAATTGCTCGAAAGCATTAATTACTGCATTAAACTTATACTAACATATTAAGTTTCTGTATACCAATTATTTCAGATTATGAACCAAAGACCCTCCCATGTACAAAGGTAACTAATCCACAACCCTAATCCTCCAACAGACAAGCAAAGGGAGGAAGGGAAAAAGAAGATAAGAAGGTTTTAGGGTTACCGAAACGGGGAAGACCAAAGCGACCAGACGGCGATGATCTTCACGCTGCGACAGTGCTTGCGGTCGACACGAAGAAGAGCGACGGCGGCTCTGCTTCTAGAAGAACGGCACCGAGGGTTGCGAAAGTCGGCGGCGTCGCACAGTGTCTCCACGCGGCGGCGGCGGCAGCCAGAGGAAGGGGTCGCGAGGAGGTGAGGATGCGGCGCTAGGGTTCAGAGAGGAGAGGGAGAGGAAGGCTTGTTTCCACCAGAGAGGAGAGGCTTCGGCTTGGCGGAAGGAGGAGAAGAAGAAGAGGAGGAGGAGCGGCGTTGGCTGCAGAGAGGGGGATGAGTCGCGGGGTAAAAAGGAGGCTTAACGGATTCCTAATGGGTTTAGGGTTTTAAACCCGAAACCCATTAATTTTTTTTTTGTATCGTATTTTACAGATTCTTCTAAAATAATATCATTAAGGGGCTCACTTATGGTGTTGTTACGGGGCTATTCAATTTGTCATGATGCAGTTGAATACGTTATGTGAATCAGGCAAAAGTTTTCAAATTTAAGTGAAGAGTGAGCGTAGTCTTTTAATTCGGTTCTAATTTTTGCATATGTTTTTCAACAATTTTAATCTACAACTAGTTATCCATTTGGTCCAAATTTCTTAGCCTTTTTCACCGATTCCCTTTCACAGAAGACGTGAAAAATTTTTACAGTGTAACATTTAGGAATGTTGGGAGTTATTCTTTTATTGAAATTAAAGCATGTGGGATTAGCTGTCATGGGTTCTTTATACATTTAAATTGCTATTTATATCTATCTTCTACTTGGTTTATTTCATTGTTTAAAATCTTGTATCATACTGCTTGGTACGGGCGTAATATTTCTTTCTACTCGTAGACCGGCACACTTGAGGTACCCGTCGTGCGGGCCCCTCGGTGGTGTCATGCAGGCTTTGCAATCACCGCAGACATGTTTATAAGTGTTATCTTGCATTCTTTGTTCATGATGCTCCTTGTTTAGATTCTTCCTTGGGCTTCTCTAAATGACATGAATAAATTATAATTTGAGAGCCTATGTTCCAAGCAATGTCAAGTTGATTGTTTTTTTTAAAAGAGGTCAATAGGAGATTTTTCTAAATTAATATCATTAAGAGGCTCATCGATGGTGTTGTCACGAGACTATTCAATTTGTATATCCTAAGGACTTTCTATAGGTTGAGTTATTAGGAAGTGTTCCATGATTTAAAATCTCATGCCATATCGCTCGGTATGGGTAAAACATTTTATTTCGCCCGCCGATTGACATCAGCACGCCCGATGTACCATAGCCACTATGGACGCGTCAGCCGCCGTGGACACGTGGCAGTAGCCTCATGATCGTTGGCAGACAGGAAGGAGAGAAGGGATTTAATTTTTAATTAAATGATTTAGGTTAATAATTTCAATCAACTCCTACTATAGTAGAGATAATTGAAATAGACTTAATTAAACCTTGGTAAAATTATCCTCTTAATTTAATATATATGTAT
>NC_133864.1:19418744-19461679 GCF_044706935.1 Curcuma longa
CCGGGAGCTTGGTGCTGATGGTCGGGATGGTCCGCGAGAGCTTTGGTAGCTCGGCTCGAGACCGTGAGCTTTGGTAGCTCGATCTTCAGGGAGCCTTGGTGGCTCAGAACCTGAGTGGCCGGGAGCTTGGTGCGAATGACCGAGATGGTTTGGGAGAGCTTTGGTAGCTCGGCTCGGGACTGTGAGCTTTGGTAGCTCGATCATCAAGGAGTCTTTGTGACTCAGAACCTGATAAGTCCGATAATGCTCTGGTAGCTAAGCTCGGACATGACTGTTACATTGCTTTCTTTCATTCTGTCCTGATATTGGAATGTTCTAATGCTACTTTTGAGTGTGCAGATATACAGGACAGGTATGGAAGAAATATTTCAAATGGACAGTGGAAGTTCCAAGGCAATCTTCGAACAGTCTTTTCTGCAAAGAGGATTACAGGTAAACGGTGCACGCAAGCTGGTAGCAGTACCTGCGGTTGACAGGGAAGGGTGGCTGCAGCTTTTGGCAGAAGTCCGTTGGGCACTGTAACCGAGGATGCAGGTCTATAAAGATGTTGAAGAGGCGCTGAGGAACATAACTTTTGAACGTTTATTCTTTGAAGTGTTGTTCAGAAATCTTGAGCTCAAACTGCTAGTCGAAGCTAGAGGAAGAAGAAGAGCAACGTCCTGGTTTTGGAGAGACAGGCTTGAGTTGCAAGCGGTCTTTGTTGTTCTTCTCATTCTTAGTCTTTGACGCACCTTTTAGTTCTCCTTCGTCTTGTGCTATATTTCATATCTGTTTGAGACAAACTGTGGAGAAGTTCCTCCACCGAGAAGGAGAAAGTTTCTAGCCGGTGTTACCGGGGTTTGATCTGCCGAAAGATCAAGGAGTCGTCCACCTTACGGACACGCCGAGGAGTAGGAGCAAGTTATCTCCGAACCTCGTAAATCCTTGTCTTAGCTTGCTGATCTTAATTTGCCTGTGATCAAGTCATTATTTCCGCTGCGTAACTGAAGATTAAGCAAGAACAGCGAAAAGTGTGGACAGCTATTCACACCCCCCTCTCTAGCCGTGTTCAAGAGATCCAACAGGCTCAACATCGTCATCGCGAGGTACACGTTTAGAATAATCTTTATTCTACAAATTTTAATTATGCAAGTAGAATAAATTTTATTCAGAAAAATTTTAATTTTCTGTCATGCCTTGTAAGCTGTTATTTCCTATATTGCCATGCATATGTTGTGTAATAATTCATGTTAATTATTTATTTTATTTTCACTGCACACGTTTACGAAACGTGTAGACATGCGCATTGCACCGGGACGATCCCAACAGATGGATCATCGATTCTTGCTCCAGAAGGCGGTTTCGGTGGCTCTCTTTCATTCCTAGGGTCTCTCCCAAGGTCTCCCCTCTTTCTTAGGGCCCTTAAGGAGGGTATTTATATGTCCCCTCTAATTACCCTACTCCACACGGCAGGCACGCCTTCGTCACACGGCCGTGCTTGGGAGGCACGGTCGTGTGCTGTCGCTTCTCTAGAGAGTAGACACAGCTGTGCCTGTGGGATACGACCGTGGCTAGTCGGGGTTCTGGAAATCGGCACAGCCGTGCCAGTGGGGCACGGCTAGAGGCAGCTGTGGTTTTGGAAAAATGGCACGGCCGTTCTTGTGGGGCGCGGCTAGGGGCAGTCATGGCTCTGAAAAATTGGCACGGGCGTGCCTGTGGGGCACGACCATGCTCTGGCTGGGTGCTGGAGTGAAGGCACAGCTGTGCCTGTTTGGCACGACCCCTGACAATTGATTCTCTGGTGGAAAGCACAGCCGTGCCCTGTGGGGCACGGTCCCTGGAGAAATGAGACATGGTCGTGCCTAAGAGGCACGACCTTGTCTTGCCTTGTCTTCAATTATTTCTCCGTCTCACATTTTTTGCTCCATTTTCGTCTTGCAAATACCTAAATACACGAGCAGACCTCTAAACTAGAAAATGGATAAAATCATGCCTAATGCACAGATAAAGGATGCAATGAACGTAGGAAATAGCATGAAGTACAGAAAGATGTACAATTAAAGTATAAGAAATATATGTATACCCTACGCACATCATTAGGGTTGATCAGATACTAGCTAAAGGAAGTCCTAATAGGTTGAAATCAATCAGATACTAGGGAAAGTGAGAATTCAACTTAAAAAAAATCTGAAATCAGAGGTATTAATCGACTGCTAACGTGTAGCAATCAACTGATGACTTTGAAACTTCAAATTTAGGGGATTGAGCGATAGACTAATGACAACGTTGCAGCAAACATAATGTTTGAAAATCGATTGATCAACTCAACTATTGTGTTAGTCGAGTGAGGGACTCGACTAATGCACTATTATATCGAACAAAAGATTTTTGGGTTGGAAACTCTACTGATGCAGCAATAGTCGATTGATGAACAATAACAGTCAACTATTATCGTCAAAGATGAGTTGGAAAGAACCGTTCTATAGGTGAAACGGTCGAATTCAGTAGAATAATCGATTGATTGTAACAAGCAGTTAACTGTTTGTGGAAAGCAACTTCAACTTAAAGGCTATAAAAGAAGAATTTTATGGCAGTTTTCATCGTCAATTCTTGGGAGTTATAGAGAAGCGTGTTGTATTTTTAAACTTTAGGAGGCAATTCAAAAGCATTCAACAACGAACAATGCAAAGATTTGGTTTGTAAATTATATATTTGCATTTTACATTTTCATTTCATTCTATTTTGCTTGTGTTTGCTTGTAAAAACAAGTGAATTATAATAGGTTTCTCCATCTTTGAAAAGTCTTTAGCAAGGAGAAAGATAGTGGATCATTGCTAGGATGGTAGGTCGTGGAGTAAAATCTCATCTCTTGTGCTTGTGTTTTTGTTTCTTGTACCTATTTTCATTGCGTATTAATATTTTGTAAATGAGCACACCAATAAGCATGATTGACAAATGATAAATTATGAATTGTTATTCAGCCTCTCTAACAATGTCAATGGTCTCAACAGTATTCGGTTGACCTCAACCAACCAAGATTTCTTTGGTTTATCATTTAGTCAACTTTGACCTAATAAGATTTTCTTTGCTTGATATCTAATTAATTTTAATTTATTGAGACTTCACCATTGACTAATATATGATCAATCTTGACTTGTTAAGACTTCACTATTACCTAACATTGATTAACCTTAATTTGCTAAGACTTCTCATCTCCTGTCTAATATTTGAACAACCTTGATTTGCTAGGATTTTTTCATTATTTAATATCTGATTCTCCTTGACTTGTTTGAATTTTCCTCAATGTCAAGTATCCAATCAACCTTAACCCATTTGAATTTCACATCTCATGTCAAATGTTCGATCTTCTATGATTCACTTGGATTTTACTCTTGTCAACTTACTATTAGACTTCCAACTACCAAATGTCTGATCAACTAGGACTCATTTGGACTTTTCCACTACCAAATATTCGATCAACTTTAATTTACTTAACTTTTCGTTCAATTATCCATCTTGATGAACCATGACCCGATTGCACCAATAATCTCTTTCTCTAACAATCTTTTTTTTACTAACATCTTGCTCTACCATCAAACATATTAATCAAATATCGAAATTCAATTCGAATTTGATCAATCTTGATAAAAATTGATTACAGCAACATATGAAACACATTTCACAAGAACAACACATAAATCTTGGTAAAACGATTGTTAAATGATTTCAGGTTTAGATTTGAGCAATATATTAAAACGTAACCATCTAAGAGTTCAAGGAGAGTAAAACTACGATTTAAAGAAATGTAAGGGTTAAACGTGTAGTATTGCAACTAATAGTAGAGTCAACCTCGTGAATTTTTTTCAAAAAAAAACAAAAAATAGGACAATGTGTAATTTAAAAAACATTTTAAAATATAGGTCAATATGATAAATTCGAGGGTAAAAATATGTAGTATTTCTATCAACAAAACATTTTTTTTTTAAATGAGAATATTGGAAATGAGAGTTACATATAGTTTGAAAATTGTTTAATTAAACATATAAAATTTGAGGGGCAATTTATAATTTTGCATGGTTGTCCAACTGCTGGAGGTAAAAATGTGAATTTAAAACTTTGAAAGTCAAATGTATTATAATACTTGCAATTAATGGTACAGATTTTTTTTTAAAAAACATTGAATTTCATAATATTGAGCGGCAAATCTACTATTTTGCATAATTATCAAAGAAGTGAAAGATAGTAAAAGAAAAACAGAGTTTAAAATATTTGAGAGTTAAATATGTAATAATGCTATTTAGGGAATATATATATATATATATATATATATATATATATAACAAATGAATTTTAAGCCCAAAAGAGCTTTTAATGCATTTTCATACATTGTTTACGTAAAGAAGGGATAAAAAGACAGATTTGAAATTATGAGAGTCGAGGCAGTTTTCTCCATGCATTTGGTGCAAAATTAAGAAAAGTAAGAGATTTGAAATATGGGTATGGATTGATATTGGTCAATTTCTTGTCTATGCGAAATTAGGCAGAACACCTTTTCTTTCATCTTGAACAAAATTAGTCTAGTCCCTGGGGGTCATGGTGCCGCGGTAGAACATCCAGGTTGTCATCCAGGCACTCGCGATTCGATCTTCAACTACGGTATATTTGTAAAAAAAATTTCTCCAAATGGAAATTGCAATCAAAGGATGTTGGGCATTTGAGTTGGCCGCTACGTGCACTTCCCGATTTAGTCTGGTGACCGATGGGAAAGAAACTTCTATAGGACCAAATCGATCACCTAGAAATTGAGTCAATGCAACTAATTGGGATTATCATTTTTTAAACAAAACTATTCTATTCAAAATTAGGCAGAACACCTTTTCTTTCACCGTCGTGGGGCAGTCCATCCACCCCTAATTTAGTGTGAACATGTGGTGACATGAAACGATTAATGATTGGTTGCAAGCACGTGGCTAAGCCACCATGAGTTCCTTGTTCATCTTTTTCTTTTCTTCCTGGAAGTTTCCTTTTTGTTTAGTTTAGTTTTCTTTTCTTTTAATCCTTTTTTTATACCTCCTCCTCTAATTTCCAAATGTTAATTTTTTTGAATCTTTTACATAGTAGTATTAAACTGATTTGGTGGTCCGTAACTGGCTTGGACCTAGCACAACTTACTAATTAAGGATCAGGTTGTGTCATGTTAGGCGCAAATGTGAACCTTCTTAGGAGATCCAATGGACTCCATCCAGTGGCAAAGTTTGTGTCTCCCCTATGTTAGAGTTGCTAGCTAGCTACTCAAGCTAATAAAAGGCTAAGAGCAAAGACTATTATAATTACCAACAAGTCCAAATCTTCCTCGAACCTTCTTCTTCCCCTATCATTATATATATTAACAAAGTGATGAAAAATGTCAAAATGACATATCTAAGATCACTCATATAGAAGAGATGGGGATAGATGAATTAAGCATGTTCAAGTAATAGATGTTAGACTTGCAAGAGACGGTAGAAGAGTTCAATATAAGACAGACTTGCAAGAAAATTATTATTTGGAAATCTTCCATTAAAATTGACCATCTTCCATTATTATTTGGAAATCTTCCATTCAATATAAGACTTGCAAGAGACGGTAGAAGAGTTCCATTAAAATTGACCATATTCCATTAAAATTATTATTTGAATTAAGCATGTTATCCATTATTGGTGTCTGACTTGCAATTTTTATTTTTTTCATATGATAAAGTGAAAAATGTATTACACATTAGAAACACAACCTAATTCCGCTAGAAGGGGTGCAAGCAAGCGTTGAAATTTGGGCCTCCGGCCCAGCGAACTAATTACACTGGTTAATTAGGCCGCGCCACTTGCGGTGGAGGAACAACAGGTGGGGACTCCGAACCCTCTCTCATGCTCGTCCACGCCGCAGCTGAAAGGCAAAGGAGCATCTTCCCCATCGTGTACCGCCGCCTGCTCTCCGGCCGACGTCACTCTCCGCCCATAGATTCCCTCACCACTTCCATCCGCCCATTTCCAGAATACTCCCCCAAGAAGCCTGCCATCCGCGATGCTGACCTCGTCCGCAGCGTCGTCACCGCCCTCAAGCAGCGCCGGTTGGAGTCTACAAGCGAAGTGCTAGGCCCCTTCGCAACCGTTTTTCGCGCCGACCACCTCATCTGGTCCCTCCCGTACCTCCGCTCCCACCCTGACCTCGCCCTCGCGCTCCTCGACTGGTTCCGCTCCTGCAGGCGCCCCGTCCCAGCCGAGGCCCTAGCCATCGGTGCCCACCTCTCCGTTGTCTCAGCGGACCTTTCTGGCGCACGCCGTTTGCTCCGCGACGGCCTACTCTCCCATCGTAATTTTGTTGGTCGAGTGTTCTACACCTACAAGTATTGGTCCTCTATCCCCTCCGTCTACGATTTGCTCTTCCGTGCCATCGTTGATATCAATAGGCTCGACGAGGCACGCGCCCTGTTCCGCCACTTGGTCACTTACGGAATCATCGTATCCTCTGATTCTTGTAATGCGTTGCTTGCTCGTCTGACGCTTGACCATTTGCCGAGTACATTTGCCGAGTTTCAGGAACTTGGTCTTCGATGGGACAGTAAGTCTCATAACATCCTAATTCACAGTCTCTGCTGCGCCGGAAAGACTCAAGAAGCCCATGGAGTCCTGCTTGGGATGGAAGGCAATGCGGATGCTTCACCTGACGTTATAACCTTTAGTACCCTCATTCAAGGATATTGTAACGAAGGGCAACTTCCTAAGGCGATGGAGTTGTTCGAAGAAATGAGCAACAAGGGCTTGGCTGCCAATGCCTTTACGTATAACAGTATAATCACTCTCTTATGCAAGGATGGGAAGTTAGTAGATGCAGAGAGGATGTTTGTGGAAATGTTGCACCGTGGTGTAGCTCCAGATCGTTCTGTATATACTACTCTGATTAATGGCTACTCCAAAAGCGGTAATCTGAATGCAGTGTATCGGCTTGTTGAAGAAATGAAGAAAAGCCAACTAGTTCCCGATGCAGTGACTTATACTTCAGTGATATATGGACTCGCTAGGAGTGGAAAGATGGCAGAAGCAAATAAAATGTTGCAAGAGATGATTAACAGAGGGTGGAGTCCTGATGAAGTTACTTACACTGCATTGATTGATGGCTACTGCAAGGAAGGAAAGATCAAAGATGCCTTTTATCTCCACAATGAGATGGTTCGGGCAGGTTATGTTCCAAATGTAGTCACATACACTGCATTGGCAGATGGCCTTTGTAAACAAGGGGAGGTAGAGGCCGCAAATGAACTCTTGCATGAGGTGTCTGGAAAAGGACTAGAGCTCAATGAATTCACCTACAATTCATTGATAAATGGCCTTTGTAAAGTTGGTAATATAGAGCAGGCAGTGCAGATCATGGTGGACATGGAAGCGGCAGGACTTAAGCCAGATGCTTACCCTTATACCACTCTCATGGACGCTTATTGCAAATCAGGCGACATGGATCAGGCCCACAACCTTCTTAGAGAGATGCTCGACAAAGGTATTCAACCTACTATTGTTACTTTTAATGTTTTGATGAATGGCTTTTGTACTGCTGGGTTGTTGGAGGATGGGAGGAGACTTTTGGAATGGATGGTCAAAAAGAGTATAATGCCAAACACGACAACGTACAACTCTCTTATGAAGCAATATTCCATGGAGAAAAATATGAAGACTGTGACAGAAATCTACAAAGAAATGTGTTCTGGTGGAATAATGCCGGATGAGAACACATACAATATTTTGATCACTGGACATTCAAAAGCTCGAAACATGAAGGAAGCTTGTTATTTTCATTGTGAAATGGTTAGCAAGGGATTCAATCTCAGAGGTACTTCTTATAATGCATATATCAAAGGGCTTGCTAGGAAGAAAAGGTTCACGGAAGCTAGGGGATTATTCGAAGAGATGAGATCAAGAGGTTTTGTTGCTGACAGAGATATCTACAGTATTTTCATTGATATTAATTACAATGAACAAAATGTGGAGATGACACTTGAACTTTGTGATGAGGCAATGCAAAAATGCTTTCAGGAATCTGAGTTTTGAGAACATGTGTTTGGTTTCAAACTGAAAAATATAAGCTTCACATTGAGTGAGCTTCTATGACACACATCTGTTATGCTGCAAGAAGGGGAATTCATCACATCAATGACAGCGATTGATGATGGAAGATCATCACATCAACCTAGGTGATCAATTGTCTTGTTCACAGTGCTTACAATATCACACATGCTGTCTTGCTTCATATCTACTATTCTTGCTATTCCTTAGATTACGTTGAATCACCATCAGTAACATTAAGTCTCACTTTTATTGCAGAGATGTAGAGCCTGCCCTGTTAGAGTTGACTAACGGGACAATCATGGACATTGCTTCTGGTTACCTTCACTTCTACTCAGCCATTCTTCATAACCAAATGGCTTCAATAGTCTCAAAATTCATTTGTTCGATAGGCATTTTTCATCTACCAAATATTGGTTCTAGTTCAGCTTTTACTACACTGATGAACAATCTTCTATGCCAGTCAACCAATGAACTGATATCTGAAACTTTTAAGGAAACCAGTCCATGGAGAACATTTCAAAAGAGAGCAACCTCCGGCTGGACTGACGCCACAAACCATTTATGCCCCTTTATTTGATGAAAGATAAAGAGACGTTTCCAACAAATATCTGGAGAAGAGAGGTGATTGTAATTGCCAAATAACATTTTACACGTTTGCTTCCGGGAGGTGAAATTCCAATAGGGTATCAAGTTCATCTGACATATACAGGTAAGTTAATTTATGATCATCACGTTTCTCACATTCTTCCTTTCTAATGGTGCGAAATTATTTCTGATTTCAAGATGAATAAGATGCCTATCATTTAATTTTTTTCAATGTAGATTGTGCCACGCTGCATGGTGGATGTGTACTATTAATTTTATATCAATAATCTTTATAAAGTAGTGGAGGGCTACTTAGGATTTCAAAAGTAGGAAATTTTAATTTCCCCTCTCAATATGGTACAGAGGTTGTTCGTCCTCACAAAGGTTGTTCTTCCTCAGGTGGTATTCCATATGTTAATTATCTCTGTAACTTATTTACCTGTGCAAGTTCTCCATTCGATGCCTTTCCTTCCTCTACTGTGATTGTTATTACCCGTCGCTAGATTTGATGCCAGTAAAACATTTGCACATAGACTGTAGTTTTGTTTGATGATTGTGCAATGCAAACCATATGTGGCAGGCTTAGATTCCACTGAATTCGCTTAACGATGGGCTACCTTTAGTCCTATCATAGCTTTCACAATGTCACACTGTGGCGAACTTGCGGTGTAAGCTTTCACAAGCAAGAGACTTGGCTCACTCCATGAGTGTCATAGTTAACTTCTTCATTGGCCCTTACTTTGGTTCAATGGCACCTCACAATGGGAGACCTAGCTTCCTATCTTTTTGAATAGCTCAACCTTGCCTCCTCAATGTCAGCAGATAGAGTTAAAAATTTTCTCCATTACATCATTATTATTCATTGGGTAATTCTTGAACAATAATGTATAACTTCCTTAACCTAATCTTTTAAGATGGGGAAGAAAGATCACTTGAATTAAGTTATCTCTTGTAAATGATAATAGTCCTAGTATAATCTTCTAAGAAACAAAGTATTCAACAATTCCTCAATTCTCATCTTAACCTTTCTTGTTCTTTCTCTCAGTGAGTTTCAAGGCTTAAATAGCTCAGCAACATGTGAAATTTAGAGCATTCCATTATGAGCACTGTAGCAAAGTAATCTCATCTTAAATAAAGAGTTTAGCTTTCACCTCAACTCCATAAATTTTATTTAATCTTTATGGATCATGATACTCGGGCAATCCTTAGCATGATACCTAGGCAATCCTTAGTAATCACTCTCTTATTTTAGTGATGAGTAAAATCCTCGAATTCACTATACTCGAGATGATGAGTAAAATTATTGCATGCTAACTGTTGGAAGATCTCCACGAGATTATCCCTTCAATCTAGATGTGTTTTTAAATTAATCCTTTCGAACAGCCCACTCCACGAGAGACGTTATTTCATCTGGCAAATTTTGGATTCGAGTCATCATCCATCAGTGAACTTGAGAGATACCTGGATACCAGCAATCAGAGTCGACTTCAATCTAATGTTTTAGAAATTCTTCTAATTTCGCTGGATCCATATTGTACAGAAGAAATTAAGTTCAATTTTTTTTTCTTTTTCTTTCTTATTTTGGCAATTGCCGTGCATATAAAGTTGTCGAATTTTTAAAAGAGGCATTTAATTTTTATATTTATCAAAAGGTGTATTTATTTTGATAATATTTTTCTTGTCTTTCAATCCTAAGTCAAAGAAAAAAATTAATTTTTTTTATTTGAACCGTATCAAATTGAACTGAATCAAATTAAAAAAAATAAAAGTGAAAATTGAATTATTTCATTCAGGAGTTTCGTATAAAGGTCATGATCTTGATTTTTTTTAAATTTACGTCATTAAACACATAATAATATCTTATATATATATATATATATAAAATTTAAAATTTTTAAAAATATAAAAATTTAAAAAAATTATAAAATTAAAGGAACATTAATAAAAATAAAAAAAATAAAAAATATTTTATTATTTTCTTAATCTTTTTAATAACTAATTACAAGAGAAAAGATACAATAACATCAAAAATTAAATAAATAAAAATAAAAAATATTTTTGGTGATAGTTTTAAAAAAAATGAACAATAATATTGTAGTGTAGTTATTTGAAAAATAGAATCATTCTTTGATTGCGTAAAGAACAATAATATTGTGGTGTAGTTATTTGAAAAATAGAATTATAGTGTTCTGTTGATTTCATAGAACGATGGTGTTAGTTTTTAAGGATTAGTACCACTATAGTGTTATTATTCAAAAAGAAGAACTACTACAGTATTAAAATTTTAAAAGCCTTTTGAGCAACATTGGAAATGACTCTAAGTTGATAACTTAGGGCATGATAAGACTCATGGTCATTGTAGAAATCTATCGAACTTGAAATAGCTCAAATCAGAACTTGCTAAGTCCATTAATGAATTTTGACTAAAACTCATTAATGGACCTAGAAGAGTTGGAATTATGAAAAACGGACATGTAGTGGACGAGAAGAGTGTATAGAAGGTAGGTACGATGTGCATGACTAATTCTGAGTCTTCTAAGCTAAGTTGTGAGTTCAAGTCACTTAACACAAGGTCTGGTGCTAGTTTTAAAGAGCAGCAACAACGCTGTGGTGAAGAACATAACCACAGTATTATCTTGATTTCATAGAACGAGATAGTACTGATTCCCAAGAATTAATTATTCGAAGAATAAAATCACTACAATGCTGAAACTTTAAAAAAATTTTGAGCACCATTGGGAATGGCTTTTAAGTCGATAACTTAGGGCATATTAAATACCCAAATCCCCAAATTTTTTATATTATGAAGGGGGAGAAATGGTTAAGTTAGAAGAAGAATTTTGTTGACAATAAGGGGTTGCAATGCTATTTAATGTTTTCACTTATTTAGTATTTGTGTTTAGTATTTACTACACTTATGTAAATGTTTACCCTAACTTAAATTAGGTTGATACACATCGAAAAATGAGAGATTATAAGTACCCCAAGTAGTCAAGCCACAGTTTTGATGTGTTATCCGCTAAATTAAGTTAGGCCTTGCTGTATTTGATGTATGTGTTTAAAGTGGGTAGGGATTTAGGAGAACACACAGGTACTTGATGACTCAAGTTTTGATGTAATATGGTAAAAGGTGGTATGGGACACTCAAGAGATCAGAAAAGATGAGGAGCATCAGAGACAACAGACCTTGGCCAAAGACACAAGTGAATGTGAAGGATGGCATGGGAAGGGAGTCACGGGCTTGGTGCATCCGAGGGATGAAAAGTTGTAAAAGAGTACTCCGATATTTGAGGGACGAGAAGTCGGAGAAAGCATGCACAAGATAAGTTGTTGAGACGAGAGTTGAGTAAACTATAACCATACAAGAGTAGACTCAACTTTAGGCGGACTCAGGTGTAGTCGGCTAAGTCAGAAAGTTCGGGCGACTGAAAAAGGATTTTCGATCGACTAAAGAACATGATAAATGTTATTTGCCTGCAGGATATCTTTGGAGTAGGATCGGTCGACCAAATGGTAGGATTAGGTGATTGAAAGTTATGTGGAGGTTGATCCAACAGTAGATATCTGATGTAAGCAGGATCGATCGACTGGACAAGCAGGATCAGGCGACTGGAAGCTGTTGGGATCGGTGCGTTCGCTAGAGGGGGTGAATAGTAATTTCTTGAACTTTCTTGCGAAAACGTTAGCGGAAGCGAAAATAAACAGAGAAAGAGCACAATCGCTAACCCGATTTGTTTACTTGGTATCCACCTCAACGAGGTGACTAGTCCAAGGCTCCACACACACAGACGACCGTTCCACTATAAAAATCCTTCTTTATGAAGCACGCTTCGAAGGTGGAGAAAACCCTCACAAACAGATCTCTTCCTTTTACAGGATTGATTAGTGAAGTATGGAGGAAGAGGAAAGCTTTTACAATCTCAGAGATTTGCCAGAAAAATGATGAAACAGTATTGTTATTTTCTTCGGCGTCGTTTGCTATTTTTATATTTTTCCGTACATCAGTCGACTGCTCCAAGGGCCAGTCGACTAATGGGCTTCAACGGCTCTCTAATCTGCATTTAATTGGTTAGCTGTTGCTCCAACGGTCACCTAGCAGTCGACTACACCATGAGCAGTCGATGATCTCTTCTGTGAACTCTGTGTGTGCTTCTGATCAACCACCAGTCGACTGCTCCAAGGGCCAGTCGACTGATCAAGCTGAAACTCCATTCAGCTTCTTTTTCAGCCCTTAACATTTACGCAAACCTTCAAACGCCTTCCACAAGCCTCATGCCTTTTCTTGCACTAGCTTGAGATGTTTCCCTCAGCTTCGTCGTGCTAAGTCTCCCTTTGCCAAGAGGCGCCGTGCCTCCGGAACTTCATCCTTTGCTAAGAGACCTAGCCTCCGGGACTTCATCCTTTGCCAAGTCTTCCAACCTGGACTTTCCTGTGGACTCAAACCACACAAGTTAGATCAACCCATCAAGATATATTTAATAATTCAAAGTTAAATATTAAATCAGAATTAAATAATCAAGGAAATTTTAATAATGAGATAAATTCAAAATCCATCAAGATAAATTCTAAAATTAATAATCTAACTACTAAAAACTCAAAACTAAATCCTAAAAACAATAAACTTTCAAACTTTAAAAATACTAATTCAAATTTAAATATTAAAAATCAAAATTTAAATAATAAAATTAATTATAATCGTGTATCTTTTAATTATGAAATAATAAATAATTTTAAAAAATAAAAATTAAATCTAAAAAATTTAAAATTACATATTAAAATTTAAGAAAATAAATTTATCAATTTTAAAAAGTCAAATTTAAATATTAAGAACTCAAATTTAAATAATAAAATTATATATCATCAAATTTCATTTAATTATGGAATATAACTTAATTTAAATTATAAATTAATAATTAATAAAAAATTAATAATTCAAATAAAAATAAATTAATAATTCAATCAAACATAATTAAAATCTATAAAATTAATTATAATAAAATATGTATAATTATGAAATTAATTAAAATATTATCCAAGGAAATATAAATTTAAAATGTGTCAAAGTGAGGTGACACATTCATGGGTCCATATTAAATGTATCAAATTAAGAATTTAATTAATTATTAGAAATCATAACTGTTTGATTTGATTGACTCATGCATACCTTCCATGTACATATATATGCTTATTTATTATATGCACATAAATATCATGTTATTCATGTTTAAATTTCGGTTTAACTTAAAATGGTTAGTTAAGGATACATGATTGCTTGACACTTGTCCAATATAGTACTATGGTGGGGCAAGATGATAGTACGTCAGGGAAGCTTGGTCTAAGTAGTCAAGTGGGGTAAGGAGTACCTTGCTTGGTTTGCTTAGTTAAGTGAAACTAACTGAAGCTTACTATCCACATCCTAGACAAATTAGATCAGAATTTCTCAAGAAGTAGGTTAAGTACATAATTTTATAAAAAGGCATTGTCTAACGAAGTGATTGTTGTTCTGAATGTTGATGCAGTTTGTCATGATTGCTGTTTTGATGTTGACACAGATTTAAGTTCATTTTTAGTTGAATAAGAATTAAGTTCAATATATTCAGATTAACCAAATGATAGATGAAGTCGGAGAGGGCTCGGTAGCTCGTTCTCCGGACTAGGTCAGAGAGGGCTCGGTAGCTCGTTCTCTGGACCAGATGAAGTCTGAGAGGGCTCGGTAGCTCGTTCTCCGGACTAGGTCAGAGAGGGCTCAGTAGCTCGTTCTCTGGACCAGATGAAGTCGGAGAGGGCTCGGTAGCTCGTTCTCCGGACTAGGTCAGAGAGGGCTCAGTAGCTCGTTCTCTGGACCAGATGAAGTCGGAGAGGACTTGGTAGCTCGTTCTCCGGACTAGGTTAGAGAGGGCTCGGTAGCTCCTTCTTTGGACCAGATGAAGTCGGAGAGGGCTCGGTAGCTCGTTCTCCGAACTAGGTCAGAGAGGACTCAGTAGCTCGTTCTCTGAACCAGATGAAGTCAGAGAGGGCTCGATAGCTCGTTCTCTGGACTAGGTCAGAGAGGGCTCGGTAGCTCATTCTCTGTACCGGACTATGGTCGGAGAAGGCTTAGTTGCTTATCTCCGGACCGGATCATTGTGTTCTCTGGAAACATGGTCCAATGTGGTTGACTCGAGTGAAATAAACCAAGTAATCAGATGAATCGATTAAGCCATGACTAGGATGGTTAGTCGATCGTTGGATCGATTATAGAACATTCTGTAAGAAATTGTATATCCCACAGAATCCACCAGGATCGATTGATCAATCGATTAAGGACAAGCTCAATCGATTCTGTAATCGATTAAAGACTTTTTTGAGGAAATCGGATAGCGACACTTAATCGATGCACTGATCGATTAAGCATTCCTTAATCGATCACCTGATCAATTAAGAATGCCTTAATCGATCACCTGATCGATTAAGCATGCCTTGCCAACTCCGGGAGACCCTGTGTTCCTTGCCCAGGACTGGTTCTGTTGCTCGGGAAACCATGCATTCCTTCCTCGGGACAGATTCTGTTGCTCAGGAAACCATGTGTCCCTTGCCCGAGACAAGTTATATTGCTCAGGAATTCATGGGAATGAGAGTTTCTTGCCCAGGGACAAGACCTAGTGTTTCTCTCGGGAATGTATGAGAATAAGTGTTTCTTGCCCGGGACAAGACCTAGTGTTTCTCCCGGAAATGTATTGTTAGTGAGAGCCCTAGAGTCAATCATATGATGATTGTTGTATGGACTCATTGTATCATATTTCTATTTATAAAGGTATTTCATTATGGTTATTATACTTACTTGTATTGGTGCCAAATAACTAAGTATAGTAACGTCCTTGAGTAGATGGTTCGTATCTATATCAATCGATTGGTTGAATCAATAGTGAGATGATATAATTATTGATAGATTGATAACAAATTTGGATTCATTGCTATATATAGGTCATGCTTCCATAGGATAGGGCATCATGAGATTTTCTCACTTCTCATTGGTGAGGAGAGTACGATGTCATTACCCTAATCTCTACAGAAGACTTGTCGTCTATTCTTTTTTCTTGCGTTGTTCCGATCAAATATCATGGATAGTCAAGTTATTGGTGAGCGAACAGGTTAATGTGCATGTTCCCTAGAGATTACTATTGAGGAGGACAGAAAGTACCTGGAAAGCACTCCAATAGAAGATTAGAATGACACTGGGATGGATCCAAATAGTCCACTTCAATTCTCAAGTTAAGATTTTGCTTGAAGAAAAAGAAGTGGCTAAGGAAAATTAGGATTTATGTCTATGCATAGCTGCACTCATGGAGGTGGACTATCTTTGGTAGGGTTGTCAACGTGCCCATTCTCTGGAATGTGCGTATTTATGTTTTTAGATATTCATTTCTATTTATGATATGTTCCGAGATATTCATTTCCATTTATGGTATACCCCAAGATATCCTCTACCATTTTTCCCTTTTTTAGAAAGAAACAATCTCATGAATAAAGTGGTCATATCACCTCTTTTTTTTCTATATTTTTGATAAGCCACATAAGTTGTGGACCCAAGTCAAGGGCGGAGGAAGAGTGAAGTCGATGTTGAACACCCGACCACCACCACCTGAACGACACATGCAACGGTAAAGTACTCAATGATAAATCACCTACCCCCATTAATACGGCATGGTCTTGTATTGTGCCAGACCTGGATGGCAGGACCAGGGGCGGATGTATTAAGGGGCCCGGGGGGGCCATGGCCCCCCTAGCCCAAGTTGAACCTTTAATGTGTTTAGATTAAACCCTTAGGGTTACTGGTTAATAGGTTTTAGGGTTAATGGGTTGTTGATCTATTGGATCCTAAACCAACCCGATAAGCCGATAAGGAAACCTAGAAATCGCGAGTCTACCTTCGTTGGGTCCCGATCGCGCCTCCGTCTTCTTCGTGTCTTCGTCGGGCGCAGCGGCAACAACTTCAGCTTGGATTGCCGGCGATCTGCAAGGTGGCTGAGGACGCCGGTGAGTGAAGGGTGGATTGGGCAGTGCCGGTAACAGGGTCAATCGGCGGCGGCAGTGGCGTGAAGGGCAGACCGGAAGAGTCAAAGAGAAGAAGTAAATCGGGTGAGTTTCAGCCGAATATGTAAGTTTGTACTTAGGTCCTTGATATGTATCTTTGGGCAATTCTTTTGTTCAAATGAGTATATCGTTTTCATTATATGGCCCCCCCAAATATGAAATACTGGATCCGCCCCTGGGCAAGACCCTTAACTACCGGGATGATAGGATATTTCCCTTACCGTCAATGTGATGTCTCCTCTGACTCTTCATATAAACCTTGCTTCTCACGAGCATAGGTATATATATATATATACACACACAATCAACCTTTTCCACCTCGTGCATTCCTTCTTCTTCTTCATCTCCGGCCGATGAATTGATTTGAGTGTCCATGTGACTGAGCCAGGGTACCCCTGATCTCCATTCTAATCCTTATTTCTCTTTGGAGCTCTATCGGCTATACCCTCTTCTTCAGCAAGTCACGGGATTTGTATTACTTTATCAATGCAGAAATCAGATGTCCATGATTCATTTGGAGACGATCTCAAGCAGGAATAATTTATGTTAAATTGAAGATATTAAAAAGAGAATAATTTATGTTAAATTGGAGATATTAAAAAGAAAGAAAAGGAAAGAAAAATGATTTGATTTATAGACAGGGAAGTGATGATATTCAACAGTTAGAAAGAATGGTGAAAGCGAAGAAAATTAAATTTAGGATTTTAAGATAAACATAAAAGAGAAGCCAATTAATTAGAAAAGAAACATGTTAAGTGAAAAGAATTAGGTTTTTAGAGAGAAATTTGGACGATAGGATAAGAAAGGAAAGAATTATAAATAAGTTTAAAAAAATTATTAAGAAGTAAACGAAAAGAAAGAAAAACTATTAGCTCTATTTACAATCTGTTCAATAATAATAATTTTAAATTAATAAAATTTTTATTTATTCTAATAATTTATTCTAAACGGAGTGATATTGGATATCAATCTTTTAACAAGAACCTTTGCATTTGCATGCGGTCCTGCTGCCCCCAGCCATCTGTGAAACTGGCTTCGGTGAGCAGGACGGTGGTGAACACTCGTCAAGTTGCATGACTGCCATGGACTACCGCGTGGCCCCAATCGTCCAGAATTGTCACCTTTTCCTCTTGCTATAAGAAGCATCGTAATCCTTCCATCCATCATCACTTCCATCGCTTGGATCTATATCTAACAGTTATGGCGATCGCCAAAGCAAAAGCACTCGTAGCAGTGCTCCTCTTCCTCTCCCTTTCCCTTCTATCGGCTGCTTCCGTGCTCTCGTACGACAGCGTCGATCCCCGGCTCCGGCTCGAGCAGTGCCAGCAAGAGTGCCGCCAGGGTCGGCAGGGCGAAGCGCAGCGGCGCCAGTGCGAGCAAAGGTGCGAGGAGGAATACCACAGAGAACAGGGAAGGAGCAGGGGAGACGATGTGGTGGAGATGCGCCGAGATCCTCAAGAGAGGCTTCGCCAGTGCAAGCAGAAGTGCTGGCAGAAGCAGAGCGACCCGCGCCAGGTGCAGCAATGCGAGATGCAGTGCGAGCAGCGGTATGAGGAGGAGCGAGGACGCGACGAGACGAACAGAGACCCCGAGGAAGAACTCCGCCGGTGCGAGCGGCGTTGTGATCGGCAGCGCGGCGACAGGCGGCAGCAAGAGCAGTGCCAAAGGCGATGCGAGGAGCGGTACCAAGAGGAGCGCGAGCGCAGAGAGCGTGGCCGCGATGGCGTAGGGAACCGCGATCCTCGGGAGGAATACCGGCGATGCCAACAACGGTGTCAAGAGGAGCGTCCTCGCCAGCAACAGCAATGCCAACGGCAGTGCGAGGAGCAGTACCGGGAAGAACGGGAGCAAGAAGAGCGCGGCCGTGGCGGGAACGGTAACAGGGACCCCCGGGAGGAATACCGCCGGTGCGAAGATGACTGCGAACAGCAATATCGCGACCCTCGCAAAATGAGGCAGTGCCGCAGCCGATGCGAGGAGGAGTACAGAGAGCACGAACGACGGGGCCGTGGGGGACGTGAAGATCCAGCGATAGAGATGGTGTAAGTTTTGGAAGTCGAAGCAGGAGTGTGGCGGCTCCGCGTCTACATGTCAGAGTCATGCGCCCTGACTCCTTCCCTTGAGGAGTCTAAGAATCTGGTCTGATGTCGACTTAGTGACAACTAAATAAAAGAGCTGCCTTTGTCAAAAAGTGACGCAAAGTTCCGTCTGGTAAATGGCATGAGCAACTCAGCTCTACAGGGAGTTCCCAATACATATATCTACACAAATAGTACCATCAGATGCATGACAATACAATAAATAGTATACAAATCAAAACTCAAAACTCCGAATAAAGTAGGAGGAAAAGATAAAATTTTAGTGTGAACAGTACTATTCATAATTACTTATTGATAATTATTCTGATCAAATATCGTGAAGGATCAAGTTAACATTCAAGTTATCAATTAACGAATAATTTGATGCACACGTGCCCTCTGAAGATCAATAACGAGAAAGATAAAGAAAATATTATGGATGATCAAGCCATCAGTTAACTAATAATTTGATACGTGCATGTTTTTCAGACATCAATAATGAAAAGGACAAAAGCGATTTGAAAGATACTTCAACATAAAATTAAAATGGCATCGAGAAAAATTCTGACAAATAGATCAATCCGAGTTTTGCTTTTTACTAAGTAGGGAAAGAGGAATAAAGAGTTCTACCTTTCACTCTTGAAATAGGACAAAGAAGAGCAAAGAAGAAGAAACAGAGAGGAGTTTTTTTAGAGTACTCATGAAAAAGTGAGAGTCTCCCTTTTCTTCTTCGAAGATTAATAATGAGGAGGATAAAAAAGACAGGAAAAACACTTTAACAGAGAATTAGAATGACCCAAGAACATTTTTGACAAATCACTTCAATACTGAAGTTAATGTTTTATCCTTTACATGCCCAAAGTAGGAAAAAGAGGAGAAAGAAGATGAAGAAACAAAAAGGAATTTTTTTAAAGTATCCGTGAAAAAGTGAGAGCTCCCTTTTCTCCTTACCCCCATAGGATTTATATAGTTATCACAAGAAAATCTCTATGTTGGACATTACATTCCTCTTCATCATTCTCATGCGAGTTAATGTAGAACTAGATCCGACAGCCGTTGATAACCTTTCTATTAGCCGATCGCCACGTGTCTAATGGATGACATCAAGGGGACTAGGCTTGACGACTGTAGAACCGCTTCATCATTTATATGGTGTCCCATACTTTGAAATATTTGTAGTCGTTGTCCACATGTGTTCTCAGTCGGTTCCATAGAATGTCGGTCCCACCCGAAAAGGGATAAGCAAGTGAGGTCGATGTTGAGTGTCTTTGAGAATAGACAACGTCGACGATTGGAGCCAAGATAGGGAAGGTGTCACAATCCAAGATCGAGATAGAGATAGTACCTAAATCCGAAGTCTAGATATGAGGTTGCAGAGAAGACAGAGATGAGTGCCGAAATCTAAGATCGAGAAATGAGGTTATTGACATCTGAGGGTGAGACATAAGGTTGAAATTTGAGGCAGCGATGATATCGGCCGAAACATGAGGTTGCCGAGACCGACTCTGAAGCTGAGACAGAGATGATGACGAGATCCGAGGCCGAGATATGAAATTACTGAGACCCGAAACTGAGATAAAGATGGTGCCAAAATCTGAGGTTTTTCTTGAGTCATATTTGACCAACCTTGATTTGACTAACAGATTAACATAATTGTTGACCGTATGGGCCACGTGGAGACATAGGATTCCACTACATCAATAACAATTTGTATTGATGTTGTTAAACTATTATACATCATTGTTGCCCCCACGTAATTGTTGAACTTGAGTTCCTACAGTATCCTCTTACAAGAGGCAGAGCCGCAGGATGACCAGGAGAGAGTTGGAAGCTGACCGATGGAGGGAAGAAGATGTGAAATATGAGCGCCATCGATTTGGTCGGCTTACGGAGGATCATCTCCGGTGCAGAGGATCATCTCGCAATTATTCCCAATGAAAGCTCAAGTTTCATGGTAAGGCTCCACAATGAGAAGATGCTAGCTATTCACTTGAGACAAGGCGGTGAAGATATTTGCAGACTTTGGCCATGGATTCCTTTGATTGCCTGAAGCTGTTTTGCTGAATTTGGAGACGTAATAGGGAATTGATATTCGTTTTTTCCATAGAAAAGTGATCCTTTAGGAGCGAGAATAGGCAAGACCCACTTCACTGTTCGTACAGAAGGAATACGAAGTCAATTGTGTTATCAAACTTATCCATCAACAACATTGTAGGTGGAACTAGAATTACTATTACAATTTTAACCCCAAAACAAAAGAGGTAATGTTACCGAAGTACAGTTTTATTGATCACACTTAGCTTCCCGGTAATACAACCCCAAACATCCATATTTTGCAGCAGGTGAACTCATACAACAGATTCAGCTATGTACAGTACAGTTTCATCAGGATCTTGTGCATCATTTCACTTTCTCATTTACTGGCCAACTACACGAGGAGAGGACGGGAGCAAGCGCTAGTTTTGCTGGACGAGTTATGAAATGAGGCCGACTTAAGTGCCAGTTTGTCCTCAACTGAATTTTTCTCAACCTCAGTCTGTTGCTCTGCTTCTCCTTTGCCAGCATCGAAGTCCTTGCACAGAGCCTTTGCTATAGCCCTAATGGTGTTTGGGGTTGTCCTACAGCATCCTCCTATAAGAGAAGCTCCAGCCTCATGCCACTTGCTCACGTAAGAAACAAAATCATCGTCAGAAGCACCACCTATCTGCAAGCAGAAACACAGAGGTGGTTAGACATTTTATTAACAAAAATTGTAAAAGCCAGGTATTTGTACAAATTACATCACGAACTTCACATGGAAGAAGCATTGGTATTTGTCGTTATCAGATTCAGAATTGCTTAGGTTTAGAACTCAATAATATCAAAGCAACAGCAAGACATGTTCAAGTATCAACAAGGTTGTAAAAACTCACCACCCAATCCTTTCTAACAGGATCATAGCTTTCGCCGCCACTATTTGGATAAACCAAGATGGGTTTTTGTGTTACCTGACAAGGAATAAAACAGATGAAGTCACAAGATTGAAATACTAACTAAGATCGATAAGATGTCAAATTTTGTATAAATGATAGATTCCTTCTGAATTGAACATCAAGCTTCATTCCAAACAAAAAGAGAAAAAGAATTACTGTACAATTAGGTATTACCTTCTTAATAGAGAGAATTAAATTGTGGATGAATCTAGGTGCAGTGCAGTTGATTCCAATTGCAACGACTTTGTCGCATGAATCAGCTAGAAAAGCGCATTCAGCTATAGAATCTCCACTAACAACATTGATCCCATCTTTCGAAGTGAAAGAAAACCAAGCTGGAATTTTTGTGTCACACTCCTGAAGAAGTTCAACATATGCCTGTAAAAAAAAGTCAGAATTAGGATCCACTAAAAGGAACATCCTGAGCAAAATAAAAATCTCAAAGTCTAGAGTTCCATTAAAATCAAGCTTCTTAATATTTGTAGTAGATTCTTGTAACAAACTCGGTTGTGAACTTCTGTTTTGGTTAAATCTTATCAAAAGCTTCAAGTACTTGTGCTCTTTTACTCTTTGATATTGAGTACCCAAGTACCTAAATGGGCAACGAAGGAAGAGCAGGAACCATTGCTTAGCTCTAGAAATACGTCAAAAGATACCTGAGCTTCAAGTTTATTTGGAATTGTTTCAAAAGCAATTATATCAGCTCCAGCTTCAGAAAGAACCTGAAGCCTTCTCCTGTGAAAATCTTTGAGGGTCTCCACTGTAATTTCTTGGCCATAGTTTCCACTACAAACAGAACAATCACATGATCATCTAATGAAGACCTCCATATAATAAAGTACTCACGAGCAGCATTAAAAAGATGCACCTGTACTCAGAACCATCTGCTAGATATGCTCCATAGCTTCCTATTGATGCTGCGACCAACACAGGGCGTGGCTTCAGGTTGATTGCGCCCTCACTGAATCCAGAACCGGCTTTAAGATACTGGCCTTGAAATATGTCTCGCGCTTCGCATGCAATTTCAACACTTCTCCTCAACAAAGCTTCACTTTCTTCCAGGGAAAAACCTCTAGATTGAAAACCCTGTATGGTTCCCTGTTGCGGTACCAAATAATTCCGATTATAACGCTACTCTTCCAATTTAATCATAATTCAAATTGCAGAATAACGATAAGAACCTGATAGGAAGCAGTGATCAAGATACTTGCACCAGCTTCAAGATAGTCTAAATGAACCTGTTACGAAATGGGGCGGCATACAGTACAAGTGCTCAAAACAAGTCCGGCAGAAAGTTTTCATTTTTATTTTTTTTTATGAGTTCTTTTGAATCGCAAACAGCAAACTTCATAAAAAGGAGAAAAGATTGCAATTTTTATAAATGCTTAGGGCCAAGGAAGGGGGATTTACCTTCTTGATCAGGTCGGGGGAGGTGAAGAGGTACTTGGCGCTCCACAACTGGTCCTTCAGGTCTGCTCCATGGGCTTCGAGCTCCGTTGCCAGCCCGCCGTCGATGACGGCGAAACCGCCGGCCTCGTTGAGGAACTCTCGCATTAGATCCGCCCCACCGCCGCTCCCAAATCCCATCATTTCCCAATACTTGTCCTTACTTCCGGCTTCCGCCCTCTTTTATAGCAGCGGGATGGGAATCTACGGATGTACGTAGCTTCCCCAAACACTGCTTGCAAGATTATACTGATTCGACTAATTTAAATTAAGATTATTAACAGTAAGATAAAGAAATCCGAATCTCTCAACCATTTAATCATTCTTAGAAAACTTAGCGGCGTTCCCTGTTAATCCATTGCGATGTAAATATCTTCTTGGAAGATCACGTCATGCCTCCGTAGGAATTAGGTTCACTATCTAGAGAATTTTATGAGCAAAAATTAGAACAGTTGAAGCAATTAGTGTAATATGCGTGTCGCACGCTTTTAATCCACTATCTAGTGGAATGAATAGGTTCGCTCCGCATCGAGACGTCATGATCACTGCGTTGGAACGATTACGTAAAGTTTTCATCGTAATCTCTCGGAACGTCAGTAGGGCTGGGTTCAAAATCGACCGACCGAATCCGATTAAATTAAAATTGAATAAATAAAAAAATTGAACTAACGAGTCGAAATTTTTTAATAAAAATTAAATAAATAAAATTAATAAAATATTAATTAATTCAATTAAAAATTAAATTAATTAAACTTTTCAACGATGATATATTTTCTACCTGATTTTAACTTTTAAATCGACGATTTTAAGAATTTGTACTTATTTATCATTGCAAATGATAGCTTTGAGAATGTGATATCATTGTAATAGTTACAAAAGAGAAATAAAACCAATAACAAAAAGATGTTTGATCTTTTTTTTATTGACCAAGTATCGAAATCAATAGAGAGAGATGAATATTAATCACGTATTTTCTTTTTGTTTCATTGTTTATTCTTTTTAATCAGATTAATATGCAACGAAATAATATTAAACAAATAGAAAGGAAGACCCGTAAGATTTACTTAGTTTACAATTTCCCAGAGTAGCTAGTTCAATGCCTATGCACGAGAAATATCTGTCCACTAAGTAATCTCCTTTCCAGAAACTTTTTCAGTGGTGAAGAAATCCATCTTAGAATTTTAAGTACAAGCAAAAGGAATATACAATAAAGTATGACTTGTAAATTAAATAAAAACAAACACTATGAGTCGATTTGGGAAGTCTTGAGCACAATACACTTTCTTGAAGGTTCCCTGATTCTAAAGCTTCACAAAACATTTTCTTTGAGCACAGAGTAGGAGAGTAGTAGAGAATTATTGTCTGGACGTCATGCTCAAGGTTCTTTTTATAGACCTTTTTTGATCTACCAATAAACCCTATTGGTATATTGATCCTATATAAAACTTGATCTAAAAGATTGAGCTCTTCGCGATCTTATCTTATCAAATTTATCGGTCTATCGATCCTTGGGATCAGTCTACTATAGAGTTGTCAAACGGGTCAACCTATGGCAGGGCGGGCCAACCCACTAAAAAATCTATCATATGGCGGGACGGGGCGGGCCGACCCACCAACTTGGTGGGTTGAGAAATCTCCAACCCAATCCAACTCAAGACGGGTTACGGGTTAGGCGGGCCAACCCATGGGCCTGTCAAAAAATAAAAAAATATTAAAAATTTTAAGTTTAAATTGATCAAGTTGAAAATTTTAAATTTGAATTATAATTTAGATGGATCATACCCACTAATTTATTGAGTTTTCTACATTAATTTTAAAATTTAAAATAAATTAATAAACTTTCTTTTCGTAAGCCAACCCACGCGGGTCACGGGCCAACCCAAGCGGGTCGCGGGCATAGACAGGTCAATCCATCTTAAAATGGATTGATAAAATTTCAACTCAACCTGCCTAAATTGTTTGGCGGGGTGGGCCAACCCAATGGATCCAACCCAAATTGACGGATATAGTCTACCGATCCTGGTGCTATGTCATTGATCTGAGTCTGGACCCGAACCTAGTTAGCTGAACCCGATCAGTCTATTGATCCTTGGGATCGGTCTACCAAACTCACTTAGGTCTGGTTCGATTTGAGTCAAGTCAGGTTCACTCGGATTTGGTCTGGCTACGTCTAATTTGCATATGTGTCCTTCCTCAGTCTTGCTTCTAACTTTAGGTACTTGCAAGACACGCATACAAATACAATTAAACAACCTAGCCTAATCTTGTAGGTCTACCTGACCTATTAGGCTTATCTCTTGCTTGGAGTTCACTTCTCCAAGACTTCCATCTAAGGGTCACTCCCTTAGGATCAAGCCACACTCCTATAAGTCTACCAGACATAATAGGCTTCATGCTTGAAGTTCCTCCAAGATTTCTCACCACCTAGAGTTCACTCCTTTAGGATTTCCCTTTGTCAATCATTCAGTTACCATTAACTTGCTTGGATTTGCCCTTACAAGACATCTGGTTCTACAGACACCTGCTTAGACTTTGTCTTGCCTTCCCTCTAGATAGGACATTTCCTTACCTAATCTCTAGTTAGAACTTTCTTTTGCTAGTCATCTGGTCAACCTTTGACCTAACTAGACTTCTCTTTGCTAGTTATCTAATCAACTAGACTTTATATACATCCAAATATCAAGTCCTATTTAGATCAATCATTGGTCAAACTTGACCAAACAAAGGTATATTATCAAATATCAAAATCCTAGAGGTTGATTGCACCAATAATCTCCCTTTTTTGATGTTTGATAATTTTTTAAAGTTAAGTATAGGTCATAGGAGTTATACTTCAAATTAAGATGTTACTAGATTTTTTAACTTAAGTTTTCTTTTGCTCCTTTGTCATATATCAAAAAGATTAATCTTTATACTTCAAACTAAGATATTACTAAATTTTTTAACTTAAGTTTTTCTCTCCCTTTTTGTCATATATAAAAAATATTATAGGATTGGTGGGGGCGCGCTAGAGGGGGGTGGATAGTGCGTCCGTCTCATTTTTTATTTGTTCGTTCTATCAGAAATACTTAGCAGCGGAATTAGATAACAAGCACAAGGACACGCAGATTTACTTGATTTCTAATCCTCCAGGATTAGTACATCCAAGATTGTAGGGAGGCGCTCGTCCATTAGTAGTCTCTTTTTTGAATCTTGTTCGGAGATAAGAGAAATCTGTCTTATAGTCCAGAAAATATATAAATTAAAACACAAAGAGATAGAAAGAAATAACCAAGCAATTGCGTTAAATTCGATCTAGAAGTCCTGAGCGTCGCACACTCCTCCTGGATCTTCCCCGGTTGCAAGAGCCTGACCCCGTTCGCGTTCAGCAACACCACTGGAGGAAGAGGATGACTTGGAAAAGTTGTGTATCTATGGTGCACGTTCAACCTCCTTATATAGCCCCTTTTGAGCACTTGGAAACCTTATCCGGGTGCCTGGATAAAGATCTAATCTGATCTGATCTTCTCGATCTTATCCGAGTTGATTCTTCTCGATTGGGGTGCCTAGAAGTGGAATAGGGGCGCTTAGACCGTCCAGGCGACTGGAACTATATTAGGGCGCTTGGATTTAGTCAACTTGGGTTTGACCTGAGTTGACTATGAGCTTGGTTCGACTGCCTTTGTTTGCTCCACTTATGCTTTCTTCATCTTGCTTCCAGCTCCTGGTTGCTGCAAGACAAGTATACAAATATGCAAGCAATCTAAGCCTTACCTTATAGGTCTAACTTCAGATTTCTAGTGAAATCTTAGGTTAGTCTGATGCCTATTGTTCCTACACTAGGAACATGCTCTTACCCACTCCACTCAGGAGAATTTTCCTATTTTGCCAACAAGTCCTCCAGACTTATTGGACTTCCCGCTTAGCCTTGATCCTCGGTCCCCAGGATTTGCTACTAGGCAACTGGTCCACCTGACTGCCTAGACTTCCACCACGCATCTAGTCCAACTGATCTGCCTGGATTTCTGTCATGCATCTGGTCCTCCTGACCTGCTTAGACTTGCACCTGGTGCACTTGATCCTGCTATGACTTCTGCTGAGTCCTCTACTAAGACTTCTCCCTAGTCCTCTAGATTAAGACTTCCACTGTCTAGCCTCCAACTAGGACTTTCCCTGCCTAGCATCAACTAGGACTTTCCCTGCCTAGCATTAACTAGGACTTCTTATTTGGTCTAATAGACTAGGACTTCTCGCTAGTCTTCTGATCAAACTGACCTGACTATACCTCTCTCACATCCAAATATTAGGTCCTGTTTGGATCAACCCTTGGTTAAACTGACTAGACCTAGGTGTATTATCAAACATCGAAACTCTCAGGTTAACTTAGGTGCTTCTTGCACCAACAATTTCCCCCTTTTTGATGTTTGACAATTTTTTAAGTTAATTTCAGGTTAGGTTATAATAATTTGGGAGAATTCTATATTATTAACTTAAGTCCCTTCTCCTCCTTTTCACACATAAAAAAGATTGATTAATTTTGAGTATATTTTGCATTAACAATCATGTTAATGCCTATGGTCACAATTTAGTCTTGACAGTTCTTGAAAGACCATAGTAGATTTTAAAAAATAATTTTAAAAAGAAAATAATTTCATAATAATTTATCATAGGTTTCAGAAAACTTTTTTAAAATAATTTTCCAAAAGTTTTTCAAACTAAGATTTTAAAAAATAACATAGTTTTGCAATAAAATTCTCAAAATTGAAATAATGTCTTTTGAAAGAATATTTCCAACATAAATTTTGAGATAATTTTCAAACATTAATTTTGAAAAGATTTTCAAAATAACTTAGCAAAGAACTTTTAAACAAAATTTTCAATGTTTTTCAGAATAGTTTTTGAAGGAATTTTGAAACTAGTTTTTCAAAATTATTTTCAAAATAGGTATTTTTAAAATAGATAATTTTTAAAAAACTAGTTATTATCCTTTTAAGTCAGAATCTCTCCCTTAACCTGACACGTGATTAGCATAGGTTATATATAATTTTTAGTCTTGTTTAATGCTCATCTATTTGTAATTTATTGCATATGATCTATTTTATCACACCTTATTTCTTTATTATTACATGTTTCTGCTCCTTTTGCTCAGAGATCTGCCCTTTTGTATGTTTTTGATTGATAGGATGTGATTCAAAGCTAAAACGATGCATATTTGATGGTGGACAGGGGCGGAGCCAGGATTTTTACTGAGGGGGGGCCATTTTACGTCCCCATAATGGGGGGGACCATTTTTCTGATAAATCTAGCAGTTTTGAGCTGATGATGCGTCCTTCCTACCTGTATTCCTTTTTTTCAAAAATAGACAGAAGGCACCTCAATAGTAAGACATCATAGACAAAGTAAATAACATTGCTTTCACATGAACATGCAAAAGTGTTTCCTTGGAGATGAAAAAGAGTTCGAAGACTTTGATAGCACGACTTCGAAGCAAATGAAAAAGTGAAATCAACTTCATCGTTATAAATAAACGTAAAAATACGCTTTTCTAGCGAGAAACTAGCATAGAAGAGCTAAAGAAAATAAATTACGCTCAAATACCTTGCATGCTTGAACAGGCACGCAGCTAGGGCTCCATATTTGGAAACTGCCAGCCAGTCCAAATTGCAATCGGCAGGTATAAATCAATCAGCACCACTGCCCTCACCTCCCCGTCCCCTTTCGCAGAAACACTTACAACCCTGGCACCAACCGTCAAGCACTTGCGGGCGATGAGCGCTTGCAACTGGTGAACCACGTTCATGCTCCAGATTTGGGAAACTGCCAGCCAGTCCAAATTGCAATCGGCAGGTATAAATCAATCAGCACCACTGCCCTCACCTCCCCGTCCCCCTTTCGCAGAAACACTTACAACCCTGGCACCAACCGTCAAGCACTTGCGAGCGATGAGCGCTTGCAACCGTCAAGAACTTCTGGGGATTCTTCACCGGGGCAGGGGGGGGCGACCGCCCCCAGGCGCCCCCCCCTGTAGCTCCGCCACTGATGGTGGAGCAAGAAGTGGAGAAAAGAGATTCGCACTAGTCATGCTCATCATCACAGGCGGATCTCTATGCAGTAAACATGAAGAAATGGAGGAAAAGGAACAACAAAGCAAACACGGCTGTGCTCGTGAAAACCTCAAGGCGAACTTCCAAGCCGTGTCTTCTATCTGGACAATTTTGTAGACTAAAAGTAAAATAGACATAACTTTCAACTCAGATTGATCCACAGACCATGCCACCTACTAAAATGAAGATAGCTTCAAGATCTACAACTTTTCTTAAGGTCATACAAAATGATTCCTTCTCTAGGCAGTACAAAATAACATGACCGTGCCTCCTAACTGCTGTCGCAATGGGTGCTCTGCCCAAACTACAGACCAAACATTGAACCATCATAACTTTTGGCTCAGATGAAGTTATGGGTTAGTCCACCCACCAAATTAAAGATAATTTGATGCTCTACAATTTTGGTTCAGAGTCCAATTAAAGAAACCGAGTTTATTGGGTAAAAAATTCATTGAGACCGAGCCTTATAAACAAGGAAAATCTAGGCAATTTTGGGGGAGTTCGCGCCGAGTTTTTTTTCGACTGTTCCACGAAATGCGATGAAGGAGGGGCGCGGTCTCCGCCTTCCTCGGAGAGGAAGTTGGGATGGATCGGTTTAAAGCCGAGCAAACCCTAACCTCCTCCCACACCTGAGCGCCACCTTCCCCTAATGCGATCGCCGCCTCCTCCCTCAGTCGCGATGCCCACGCGATCGTTGTCGATTGCTCGCGACGCCACTGTCGACCCCCTCTACTCCGCCTGCCGACCGTCGCGGGCCCGACGCCTTCTGCCCTAATGCGACGCCGCTTCCCATTACGACGCCGCCTTTCGCCTGCGATGCTTATCGACCATCGCGATCGTTGCTTGCTGTGCTCGTGACACCACCGCCTTCTGCCCGCGAAGCCTGCAACCGCGACGCCTACTGCCAGTAGTGACCCCCTTCTGCATGTCGATCCCCCTCTGTTCTGCTTTTCCCCTGTTTTCTCCTTCTAGCAACGGTAAACCCAAAAACCCCTTTCCTTGCTTTGTCTCATTCCCAACAATAGGAATAGTTTTAAAGGAAATTGCAAGGTAGACTTTTCGTTAATTGATGTGTAGTTAAGATAGATAAATAATTAGATTATGGGATAAAGGTAGTAAGAATGAGAAATATTATGAGGAAGCGAATATTTGACTTAGGATTGTTCGAAATGTTTAGAATAATATTTTGATTATTTAAATTATTTAAATATTATATGTAGATACTAATTCGAGTGGGGCACGCTGATCTGCTGACACTCAAAGCGTGATAGACAAAAAGTGGGTATTTTCTATTCTTGGACTCCTATATTTTTTCTGTGCATGAATAAATAAAATTAAAAAGATATATATATGTATATAATCAATAATTATTTTCCAAAAAGAATTAAAATGATCTTTAAAATACTGAAACATGGTTAAAATAATTAAATCATTCACTACAAAAAAAACCACTTCTGCAATAAATTTTGCAACGAATTCTGTTAAAAAATTCGTTGCAAAATTTTTTGCAACGAATTTTGTGACAAATCTAAATTCGTTGCAAATCACTCGTCGTAAATATTAGCAACAAAAATTATTTTTTCATCGTAAAATTCTGCAACGAAAATATGAATTCGTCGTCAAATTCATCGTAAATTGGCAATGAATTGGCAATGAACAGAGTTCATTGCCAATTGGCGACGAACTACTAGTTTGTTGCCAATTGGCAACAAAAACTGTTCGTCGCAAGAGTTCGTTGCCAATTGGCGACGACTTTTGCGACAAATCCGGATTTTCGTTGCAGAATTTTGATAAATATTAACTCACGATAGAATTGCAACGAATACATTTTCGTTGCAAAATTCGTTGTCAATTTGCAATGAAAATGATTTTCGTTGTAAAATTCATCACAAAATTTAATTTTTTTTCATAGATTCTATTTATTTCTTGATTATTTCATAAATACATACAAATATCGATCCGAATGGATCGATTCACAAAATACATTTTACCTGTCACATACAAATATCAACATATACATCAAAGAAGAACAATTATCGATAACATCAATCCATACATAATATCAATCCATAACATCGATATATACAATCCATATCATCCTAGCATCCAAATGATGCACAATCCATACAAAATATCCATACAAAGTGTCTACAAACCAATCCATCAAATCCATAAGTTAAGGTTTTTCAAAGTTGACACTGAAAATCAGATTATCAGTCATCAGTCGACTGATGAAAATAAGCAGTCGACTGATGTCTCTATTTTCCAAATTATGCTGAATTTTCAATGAATTTTTTATTCCATCTTGCCACTTATTAGTATGTATTTAATATACTCCTTGTTCAATGATGTGCTCAAGTGTTTAACCTTATTTTTAGTGCTTGAACAAAGGAGAAGTAAGGATTAAGGGAGAGAAAAGTAACAACGTTTGTCATAATTCCTTCCTCTTGAAAAGTTGTCTACTTATTCATAATTTGCTCTGATAAGTACTACTTTTTGTTGTATGTCAAAAACGGGGAGAATGAAATGGAAAGTTAGGCTTTCATGATTAATCATGGTTACATATTCATGCTTAGTATTTATGCTTATTTGATTAATTCTAATTAAAGCATGATTATTTATGGTGATATCATACATGTTGTATTAAAGACCTAACTTAAATAATTTTTACCAAACATCAAAAAGGGGGAGATTGTTGGGGCAATTTTGCCCCAAGCGATTTGGATTTTAATGTTTGGCTAAATCAGTTTAAGTTAGGCAATGCTTGTTGATCTAACATGTGTGACTTGAGTTCACAAGAAAGTCCAGGAATAAAGTCTTGGCATTTGGTGAAGTCCCGGAGGCGCGGCCTCTTGGCAAAGGACGAAGTCCCGGAGGCGAGGCCTCTTGGCAAGAGAAGTCTTAGCACGACAAAGTCGAGGGAAACGTGTCAAGCAAGTGCAAGGAAGTGCACGAGGCTTGTGGAAGGCGTTTGAAGACTTGTGTCAAGGCTAAGGGATGAAGAAGAAGCTGAAAAAGGGAGTTTTCAGCTTAGGCAGTCGATTGGCCCTGCCAGCAGTCGACTGGGGTTGATCCGAAGAACACACAGCCAAGAACAGAAAGATCAGTCGAGTGGACAGTCGACTGGGACCAGTCGACTGGCGTTGGAGCAGTCGACTGATAGACTGCCGTTGGGTGACAACTGACAAATTAAATGCATATTTAATTGCCGTTGAAGCCCATCAGTCGACTGGCCCTAGGAGCAGTCGACTGGTGCACTAAATTTTATAAAAAGAGCGGTCAACGTCGCAGAGCATATAGATCTGATTCTTTTGTCTTCTTGAAAGCTCTTTTACATTGTTGAAATCTCTTCTCTTCCTCTCATACTTCACTACAAATCTTGTACGAGGAAGAAACTCTGTTGTGAAGGTTTCTCCGCCTTCGAAGCGTGCTTCGAGAAGGAGGTTGTTTTCATAGTGGAATCGTCGGCTGCGTGTGTGGATCCTTGGATTAGTCACCTCGTTGAGGTGGATACCAAGTAAATCGAACCGGGTTAGCGTTTGTTTCTTTGTGCTTTATTATTATTACTTTGCTTCCGCTAACAATCTCGCAGAGAAAAATCGAAAGACGCTATTCACCCCCCTCTAGCGAACGCCTCGATCCCAACAAAATTTAAATCTTGCAAGTGGACTTTGGTCCGGCTGACAATAAGGTTGAGTGGTACTATTCAAGGTCTTAGATGTCGATTATTGAGTTGTCAGTGAACTCAGATAATTGACGGACATACGATATCTTAAACACGGGGAGCAATGCATAATATAATAAGAAGGAACCCAAAATGTAATTTGGGGATTGGATTGGTAGTGCAACAATGATCCTCTAGTGGAATGGATCGTTGTTGATGGATGTAGGTGTGTATTCGGGGTTGAATACGGGATCCGAAACCCATCAGAAGGCCAGATCCAATACCTCCTCGAGGTCCCCGCTGTAGCCTAAAGTCATCTTCAAAAGGATGCAATCAATCGGATGAGATTAGTTCTCAGCCGTCGGATGAGATTGAATCTCGACCGTTGGATGAGATTGGTTCTCAACCGTAGGATGAGTTAATGGATGAGATGATCAAGTTGCATCCATTGGATCGAAATAAATAAAGAGGAATAGAAGAGAATAGATTAGAACCGTTGGATGAGATTAAGTCGTCTCCGATGGACGAGATCTATCCGGTTCGGTTTTAATTCTCTTTGGAAGGAAGAACCGGTTCACGAGGTGAACCAGAGATGGTTCAATGAACCACACGCCCAAGCTAAATCATCATGGCCATTGGATCGAAGAGATCAAGTTAAATTAAAAGAGATTATAACGTAACCGTTAGATGAGATCAAGTTGCATCCGATGGATGAGATCTTTTCGGTTAAGTTTTATTCTTTTAATTAAAGAATTAATTCATGGAAATAATTCTTTAATGGCCGGCCATAATTAGATAAAGATGGAAATAATTATTTTTGTTATTTCCATAAAGATCTAACGGCTAGAAACCAAGCAAGCTAATCTAAGGGCCTAGATTTAAGAAGTTTTATAATTTGGAAATAATTCATGGAATTAATTCAAATTAAAATTATTTCTTAATGGCTAAGAAAGGGGTGCTTGGTCTTGGGCGTAAGGCTATAAAAGAGGCTTGCAGGGGGCGGCACAACAAGTTACAACAACAAGAATAGAAGAGGTGGCCGAAACCCCTCTTCTTTAAACCCTAGCCGCCGCCCACCCTTCTTCTTCCTTCTCCCTTTGTTTTTCTCTTCTTCCACCGCCCCTTCTCCTCTCTCTATAGTGGTGGCCGAACCTCCCCTAGGTGTGGTGGCCGGATCCAAGCTAGGAGACAAGAAGAGGCCAAGTTCCAGGAAGAAGAAGAAAGGAGATCCAAAGCTTCATCAGAGGTTGCAGTTCCTTGGTTCCTGGAGGATCGTTGTCCACCCAACGTTCAGGAAGAAGACAGGAATACAGCGGAAGGCAGCGAGGTCGACAAAAAGGTTCTGGTAATATTATTTCCGCAGTTTTTATTTTACTAGAATCTGTTTAAGTAAACCGTAGATAATAATTAGGAATCGGCGATCCTGAAAGGATCAATTGATTTTGTCTTCCTCATAGACTTTGTCAATTGATCCGAGGCGGGATCAAAAGTTTTTTTTGTTCTGTGGGGTTCTATGCTCTTCGGGGCGGATAGAATCCGGATCGCAGAACGGAGATCCAGATCGCCAACACTTACCTGACCCTGATTAGACTTAGCCTAGATAGCATAGAAAGCATGAACCTATAAATTTAGGTAGTCAGCATTTCACAAGGACATTAAAGTTACCTTACTTGTGTACTGAGCCACTTAGAATGGTGTGAGATGCTTAAGGTTAAGTTTGAATTTTAGATACTTATGTTAGTTCATCATCATAAATCTGAGCTAAAAATATAAATTTAAATTAATCAAGTTGAGTGATTCTTCATGGTAAACAACTAGTTAGAAACTTGTGCTTAGCTTGACTAACTTAGTAAATGCTGATATCCTATGGTTGCTAGCTAATAACAAAAATTAGATATTTGGATAAGGATAATTTAATAGTTGATTTATTTTTAAATATTATATTTTATTCAATAATGTAGAACTTATGTATGCTTAATGAATTTGATATTTGGGATAATGTTTGGGCTCGTAGAACCTCATTTTACTTTTCTTTACATAATTACAATTTTAATTTCAGTCATTTATTTTGTTACGCATTCCTTAGATAAGTCTTTCACAATTCAAGTTAAATTCTTTTTCAACTTAACACATTTCTTAAATTTCATTTTTAAAACTTAAAATATTCATTTTATAGTTAAACTAATTTTAAAATGAACTTAAAACTTACATTATTTTTTTAAATTCATTTTTAAATCTAAAATTTCAAATTCATTTTTAAACTAAAACATTTTTTTTGCAAAACTCGTGATAAACTTAAATTTTTTTTGAAAATTTAGTCATAACAAAAAGATGTGTTTTTAACTTCAACTTTTTGAACCTACAATTTTTGAAAATTTAGACTTAAAGAAGTAGTGGTTTGAAAACCTCTTTCTCACCCTAATTAGTTTTTGATATATGTCAAAGGGGGAGAGAGGTTAAAAGTTAAAGTTGTTTTCAAGAAAATCCTACATTATCTTTCAGGGGGAGAGATCAATTTAAGGGGAGCTTGTTGAACTAAGAGTTTTTGTTTTTGAAAACTAAGTCTTGTTTTTTACTTTGAACTAGGTTATCATAATTAAAAGTGAGAGAATGTTAGTGCAGAGAGCACTAGAAAATAATCTAAATTTTGATAATGACAAATGGTTAAAGTTAAGCTTACTTGTGATCTAACAAGTTGACTAAGTGTGTAGGTAGCATAATTAGGAAAGTCCTAACTAGAGGTTAGGTAAGCACTACAAAAATAAAGGCATTTTACGACGAAAAAATCTAGAATTTTCGTCGCAAATATGATTTGCGACGAATTTGGCGACGAAAAATTTTTCGTTGGCAATAGCTCGCCGCAACCTATGGCGACGAAAAATTTGAAATTCGTTGGAAAATTAGCGACGATAAATAAATTCGTCGCAATATTTAGCGACGAAACAAAATATTCGTCGCCAAATTTAGGGACGAAATATTATTTCGTCGCAAAGTTTGGGACGAAAAAACTTTTTCATCACAAGTTTCATTGCACAAAAACTCATCTGCGAATTGCTCAATTTTGCGATGAATTATAATTTTGTCGCCAAATTAGCAACGAAATTTGAAATTCGTCGCCAAATTGGCGACGAAATTTGAAATTCGTCGCTCATTTGGCGACGAAAACGAAAATTCGTCGCCAATTTGGCGACGAAAATGTAATTTCGTCGCCAAATTGGCGACGAATTTCCGTTTTCGTCGCCAAATTGGCCACAAAATTACGTTTTCGTCGCCAAATTGGCGACGAATTTGAAATTTATCGCCAATTACGATATTACAGTGAATTACGATAGGTTTGCGATGAAAATTGGATTCGTCGCAAAAATCGGCGCAAATTAAAAAAAAATTTCACTGATTCATTCTGTTTCTTCGAATATGAAACCTGTTTACAATACAACATCCACAACCACATCTACAAATACAATATAAACATACAAACACATCCAAAACATATAAAAACATCCACATAACATCAAACATATCCATAAACATATAAAAACATCCACATAATATCCAAACACATCCACAAACTATATCATGTTCTGTTTGATGATTTGCATGCCAAGTCATATGTTCAGCAGTTGCCTCTGATGCATAGAGTCTTTGTAACCTAGGAGTCAAAGGCAAATAAAATAGCTGACTGTATGCTTTACGTCGTTGTTGAGGCTTATTGCTTCTCTTGTACCTCGCTTGATTACAGAATTTGCAAACATCTGCATCTTGATCTTCTCCCCAATATATCATACAACCATCTCTACAAGCATCAATCCTTTCCACCGGAAGACCTAAGTCTTTCACAAGTTTTTTCATACTATAAAAATCAGTAGGCAAGTTGTGATCACGCGGAAGTGCCTCTCCCATAACTTGAACAAAATCATTAAAATAATTTTCAGACACATTATGCTCTGCTTTTACATTCAATAATCTTGCAGTGAGAGATAATTTAGTGTGAGTGTCACAACCAGCCCACACAGGTTCATCTGCAGCACTTAGCATTTCTTGAAATTGTTGATATGCCTGATTATTTAAATTCTCATAAACATTTTGTTCTTGTACCCCCTCAAATGGTGATGTATAAGCAGAAAATATTTGTTCATCAGTTGGAGGACAACTAGAGCTTGCAAAACTCGGATCAGAAAATAAATTATGACCTCCTGGACTCTGATATGGATTGAATTGGTTATAAGCACTTTGATCACCACTCACTGACGCTTGTATATTTTGTCCATAATAATCCTCGTCAGGTATAAATGGTTCACCATGGCATGTCCAATTATAATAATTCGGAGTAAAACCAAATCTACAAAGATGTTCGCGAACTTTGTCACATTGTAAAAATTTACCATTGTGACATTTTATACAAGGACATCTTATCTTTTCTCCATCCATAAATTCAACATGAGAGGTTGCAAATTCCAAAAATTGTTCCATTCCAACAATATACTCATCAGTTAAACCTTTACGGTTAGGTTTGTTCTTTCTATACATCCAACCCCTTTCATTCTGCATTTTTCCTGTTTTCAATTTATTAAATTATTAAACATTCATAAGATACACAACCATTACAAGTTACAAAACTTCTAACTTTTGAAGGAGGAAGAACATCCTATAAGCAAGTTCATTTTGCATTGCTAAGTGTCCATTTTCAATTTAATAAATTAATAAACAAAACTATAACATATAAAACATATACCTAATTTCATAAACAAAACTATACCATATAAAACATAAAACTAACATAAACATAAACAATCATGGTAATTTCTTTTAACAATAAAAAAATTAGACTTACAACACGTGAAAGCACGAGGATGCGTAGGACCTTCACATGCACCTCAAAATAGGACCTGCACAATCAAATTTATAATATTATATTATATAACAAAGATAATTAATTAAAATATACTACAATTGATTAAAAAAAGATACACAAAGAATTTTATACAACCCTTATCCGTCCGCCAACGTAAACCTAATTCGATCTAAACACTAACCTAAACCCTAAACTCTAAATGTTAATTAACCCTAATATTAAAATTAAAAACTAACATTCACCCTAAATATTAACTATAAGACTAACCCTAAATACTAATCCCAATCACTAATCCTAACCCTAACCCTAACCACCAAGCTAACTGGCTAATCACTAACCCTAACCCACCACTAACACCAGCCACCAGCCAGCATCAGCAACCAGCCACCAGCCAGCATCACAAACCCTAACCCACCAACTGGCCGCCAGCCACCAGCACACCAGCCACCACCAACAGGCCACAAACCCTAACCCACAACTAGGGGCCCACAGCCGCCAGCCATCAGCCGGCCAGCCAGCCCACCAGCCCACCGGCCACCAGCCCACCCGCCACCCGCCCACCAGCCCACCAGCCCCCGGCCACTAGCTTCCATCCGGCGCCGGCGACCCCAACCAGCTGCCAGCGGCGCCAGTCGCCCGCAACCAGCCGCCCAACGCCACCCAACGGCGCCACCGTCCCTCAGAGGCTCGCCGTCGGCCGTCCACCAACCCGCCAGGGGCCGGCCAACGCCCGGCCAGCACGCATAGCGCCGGAGCGAGCTAGGAAGAGAAAAGAAAAAGAACAAAAAAAAAACAAATTTACCTTTGTTCACCGTCGCCGAGAGCTTCACCGTCGCCGTTGCAGTCGCCGGAGGGATCGGATCGACGTCGCCGGGCCGCTGGAAGCAGAGATTCGCCGGAGGAAGAGGGAAAATCGGAGAAGGAGAGAAAAATCGCGGAGAAGGAAAGAAAGAAAGGGCTCGGGTCGGGGATAAGTTAGGGCTTTGGCGACGAATATAGTTTTCGTCGGCGACAAACGAAATTCGTCGCCAAATTGGCGACGTCATGATTCGTCGCCAATTTGGCGACGAATTCATGATTCGTCGCCAATTTGGCGACGAATTCATGATTCGTCGCCAAATTAAGTGGGTCCGGGTATTTAAGTTACGGTGGAGTGCCAAATTTAGCGACGAAACTGTGATTTCGTCGCTAATTTGCGACGAATAGTGAAATTCATCGCAAATTTGCGACGAAATTTGCGACAAATATAGGTCATCGCAATTTTAGCAACAAAATTGGTTTTGTCGCTAATTTCGTTACAAATTAGCAACAAATTCAATTTTCGTCGCAAAATTTGTCCCAAATTAGCAACAAATATTATTCGTCGCAAAATTTCGTTGCTAAACGGCTGTATTTTTGTAGTGCCAAATGCAGGTTAGGGTCTTCATTTGGTCCGCCGCCAAACTGATTTTTATTGTATCATAGTAATAAATCCAGGGATTAATTCAAAATTTACTGTTTCAATATTTGGTATAGCGATGCATGATGTCATTCCTCTCGTCTGGGGTGCAGCATCATCTTCAAAGACTTCTGATCCATATTGTCAGGTATGTCTGCTTGAGTGTTAAGTCTTAGAGATTGAAGTTTCCTCTGGTATGTTCCGATTTCATGATCAAAAGGAAACTCCACTAGGTTGGCCCTACGTATGCACAAGAATAAAAATGTATTATTAACTTGCCAGAAACAAAAATAAATCTGAAAAAATAGTACCAATTAATAAATGGGAAAAAATAAAAAAGAATAAATGGAAGCAATGTATAAATGAAAGAAAAACTCTTAATGTAAAAGCTTAGTGAAAAATTACGCACGGTCCTCGACAACGGCGTCAAAAATTTGATGAGCTTTCCACAAGTATACGAAATGTCATCAAGTAATAAAAGATATCAAACCACAGGTACCGAGAAATCAATCACTAAACAAACACAAGAAGAGTGGAGAGATCACATAAATTTGGATCGAAATGGAAAAAGTGAGAGTGTAGTCGAGCTCCTAAACCTCAATCGAAGTAAAATCAACTAATGGCAGGATTGTGAAAATGATCCTAGGACTTCGGATTCCTCGAGATTATATTTGATTGACTATGGACTCCTTACCATTCCTCAATATTTACACATTTGCATAGATTCTAACTAAAATATTCAATTAGACCTCGTCAGGTTTCCTCAGAATAAAATCAATAATCCTCTAACGTTACGATTGTTAGTTTGAGATGACCCCAGATAGCTTGGTTATAGCTCTCCGCTGTCACCGGGCACTCCAGCATACTACTAGTGTCCTACCTTTTGTCATCAGGTATCCAATTAAGGACCTCTCTCTAACAATCAATAACCATTAGCTATCTCTCACAAAGATTTATTGCAATCTAAGAATTTCCTCTGAAGCCCGGTTTAAGGTTCGCCTTTTGTCACAAGACATCCCGGTGATCCTAAGATTTCCTTAAACCACAACTCATCCTCACCCAGATTCACACCATTCACATTTATATCATCAAATAAGTAAAAGGCACAATATTTATAAAGTAAAATACAAAAATAAATCATAGAACATAGTAAATACAAATCCATAGTGACAATCATTCATAATACACCTCGATTTCTCCTACATCATAAAATCTAAGATTCTACTCCATGACGGAGGGGATACAATGCAAAGAAGAGGTGAAGAAATATATTTTAGATCATAAAGAAAGGAAATAAAACTTATCAATGAATATCTTCTTCTTCGCCTTGCAAGCTCGTCATCGATGGTGGAATGGATGCGGCGAAGTAACCCGGAAAGGACGGATAGATTGTCGATTTTGTTCCAGATGGCATCTACAGTGGCTCACTTTCACTCCCGAGGTCTCCCCCCTCTTAGGAGGCACGACCATGGCATGTTGCAGCTTGGAGGAAGGCACGACCGTGCTTGTTAGGCACGGCCAACACACAAGCCTTTTTCTGTAGACGGAGACACGGCCGTGCCTGGTGGGCACGACCATAGACAGTTGGATCTTTGTATGGATTGTAGGATGGAGGCACGGCCGTGCCTGGTGGGCACGGCCACGGGTAGTTGCTGCTCTATTTCTGAGGCACGGATAAGAGGCACGACCGTGCCTGGTGGGCACGGTCATGGGCAGTTGCTGCTCTGTTGGCTTGCAGGATGGAAGGACGGTCGTACTTGGTGGGCATGACCATGGGAAGTTGCTATTCTGTTGCTGAGGCATGGCCGTGCCCTAGAGGGCACGACCCCTTGGAGTTTGAGACACGGCCATGCCTTGGAGGCACGATCCTGTCTTGCCTTGTCTTCGGTTAATCTTCTGTTTCGCCTTTTCTGCTCCATTTCCGTCCTGCAAAAGCATAAAAACAAGAGCAGACCTCCGAACTAGGAAAATAGAGAAAACACGCCTAATGTGTAAATAAAGGATGTGACAAACGTAAGAAATAATCATGAAATACAGAAAGATGTGCAATATAAACATTAGAAATATATATATATCCTACGCACATCACATATATGATTAGCCTTAATAGCAAGATGGTTCGGCCATTGGTTGCTATGTATAGGGAAATGAGCTACCGAACATAGAAAGGGGATGAGAGTGGAACTCGCCCCTAGAGCATGATGTGGTGATAAGAGGCAAAGTATTTTTCCCAAACAATCAGGGTTCAAAACTAACACATGAATGCATGCGATGTTTGAACAACTAGTGACGTTATGACACTACATCAAGAACCACCTCGCTTTCTGAATTTATTTGGTGGAATGAAATGTGGGGACCAGACTATCCACTCTAGAATTAGTCGATATAAATTGGATACCAAGTATAAAAAAAATTATTAAAAAAATGAGAGTTGAGCTAAAAGGCTGGTCAAGGGAGTTAGTGGCATTGAGAACAAACAATAGAAGTTGAAGGTTCTATTAGAGTTTAAGTAGAGATGATGTAGAAGGTAAAGTCATCGATGATGATTTGCATAAAGAGAGTTGATCCGATCCAAGATCAAGGGATGGATTGAGTCTTGTTGAGTCATCTTCTACTAGGTTGAGCTTTGGCTTGTTATTGTTGGATCGAGTGCACGTGAGAGGGGGGTGAATCATGTGACTTTTAGAAATTTTAAGTACATTAAAAATCGTGCACTGTGGAAAAGCAAAATATAAAAAATCACAACACAAGCCAACACGAAGGTTTTATTTCCTTCGGAGCCTCCGACGACTCCTACTCGAAGGCCCAGGTTCCTTAGACATTTCCTATGGATAATCCACTAAATCTCTCTACCACAAGAAAACCTCTTAGAATAGGAAAATACAATGAATTGAAAGTGTGACAACCCCACACTTTTAAATTTTAAATAAGTGCAGAAAAATAAAAAATAAAAAATACTTCGTTACGTACCCAACACGTAGAAATTTCTGGACGAGCTCGGATGTTGGGGATGATCTTCCGACAAAAGCTGGATGTGGTCGTGTCGAAGCTCGGGCCGCCGCAGAAGGAGGACGTTGGTCGAAGCTATATCATTCATGCACTGATCGAAGCTTTATATAGACACTATTGAGTTTATCTAGATCGCAAATGTTGGCCACACTTCTCATCCTAAAAACGCAAACTTGATCCACTATTACTCATGATCTTATCCACGAACAAAGAATAATTCAAATAAAACTTTATTATAGGTAGGAATAATTTTATCATCGAGGAGTAACGTGGACTTTAATTGGTAAACAAAGAATAATTCAAATAAAACTTTATTATAGGTAGGAATAATTTTATCCTTCTTAAAACTTTATTATAGGTAGGAATAATTTTATCCTCCAATAAAATTTTAGATTAGCAAAATGAAGAATAATGAGGAGTAATTTTGCAGAGTTAACCTGCAAAATTAACTTAGTCCATATACCAAATAAACCCTACAAAACAAAGTTAGTATAATAATAAAATGGACTAAAATGTGGAATATTCAAAGTTAATTAGATCCTGTCAATCCAGACTAGGATCTAACCATGCCTCAACTTAAATCACCCAAATGGATCTAAGTTGGACCGCGCCTAAAGTTCCAAAATGGAACTCATCCTCACTGGTTCGCTCCTCCAGTGA
>NC_133864.1:19461779-19487318 GCF_044706935.1 Curcuma longa
GATTCTCCTATTATGAGCTTCATTAGAATGGTTTGAGTTTAGGAGAGGATAGAATGATATGTCTTGCTATTAGCTTTTCCCCATGCTAGCGTGAATGATATCTTGGGCATTGCTTACTATACTCATCTATGAAACATATTAAGTGTTTCCATTTCTTCCACTTATCTTCTTTATTGCATTATTTTTCCATCTTTTATTCCACATCATTGTTGAGCTTTATTCCTTTTATCATGTTCTCTTTGAAATTCCAATAAGCCTTCATGATTATGGAACTTTGTGGATATATAGTGGTGAAGGTAAAGAGTAGTAAGCCTATGGTAAGGCATGATCCATGAGATGTTGAGAGAGCTCCACTTTTATCTTGTTATTGAGGAAGAGCCACTTTATTATTATTTTTTCTGTGAGGTTATGGTCATCATTCTTGGCTTATTCAGAGTAGATCCAAATTGCTATGTTGTTAATCTATGTATGACATGAGTTCTGGATTGTTTGTATCTTTAATATTTGGTATTCTTATTTAGCTTATTGTTACAAACTCTTAATTTAGTGGATCATTGTTAGGGGGAAATAAATGTATATTAGTTTACTTTCACGGGACGTGAAAGAATAAGTGTGGGGGATTTGATAACTGAACTATTTGACCGGGTTAATTAGGATCATATTGGGTTATTTTTGATTAGATTTCATGTTATAAATTGGATGTTTGGGCTATTTCTTTATTTTGGATGAATTTATAATTTTTATTTCAAATTGCATTAAATTATGGGAATTTATGGATATTAATTTGTGCATTTGATTCTTGCAGGAAATCAATTTGAAGAAAGTTAATCTTGATTCGAGTACGGGTTCAAATTTGATTCATATGTGGCTCAATCAAGTTTAAAACGGATTAAATTTCAATTGCGAGGTTCAGATTGAGTTCAATTCAGTTCAGGTCAAGTCAAATCGGTTCGATCAGCTTAATCCAATTCAACATTAACCCGAATCAGTTGGGTTCTATTGAGCTAAGCCCGTTCCATTCAATTGCAATCCAAAAGTCAAGCTAGCCCACTTAATTCACCAAATCCAGCCCAACATCTCAAACAACTCCTTGCCAAATACCACCGGTTCACTCCTTTGATTCCGGCCGGAGCAGCGGTTCAATCACAGCCTTTAAAGGAAAAAACGCTGGTTCAGCTAAGGGGGGGCTCACTAGGGTTACGCCGTTCTTCATATCGCGATTTTCTTCGTCTTCTTCGCGACCGAGCTCCCCAACACTCCTCCACTCTCCCGTTCCTCTTCTTCCCCGATTACCCGAGCAGCTCCGACGGCGCCGGCGATTGAGCTAGGCGATGAGCGCTGACCACCATCCCTACGGTTGAGCCGAAGAGGACTCCGTCTATGATTTCAGCGGAAATTCCTCTGTCCCTTGTCTGTGACTTCAGCGAGTGCGCCGGCCGCCGTTCATCCCATTGTCACCGGAAAAACAGTAAGGTAAGGGTTTTCCTTCCATGTTCTGACGTTTTTGTCTGTGACTTCAGCAGGGACGAAGGATTGAGGAGGATGTTCTAGCCTTCGCTGTTCCGTTCGCGATTCGCTGTGGGTGACTTCTCCGGCGAATTCCACATCCATCGGCGCTATTTCCTATCTGGTCTCTGGTTCCCATCGGCGCTGAATAGGGAATCCACCGCCGTCACCTTCTGTTTGACCTCAATTGGTACCGGTTGAGGGAAGACACCCCTAAACCCTAGCTAATGCTTTCATCCCTGTTTGTGTTCTGTTTGTTCTGTTTACACGAATCAAAAACCCCCTTCTCTGTAAATAATTTTGCTTAACCCTAGTTGTGAACTAATTTTAACACTAATTGTTCATTCCTAATTGTATTCCTAACCTTAATTCCAATGTCAATTTCTAATTTAACTTCTGATACTAACTGGGTTTCTGTTGATAGCTGTGGTAATCAAATACTCCCACTTTGTGAATTGTTGTGTTTCTGTTAATGACCCATATTTTTTGCAGGATTGTGATTTAAATTTTGAGTTGATGCCTGCGTTTGTTGAATGATATGATCTGATGGTTGTGTTGTTCGAATGATAGGTTTTTGATGAAATTTTATTGTGAAACAAGTTGAATATCAAATGGATGGTAATGTTTGTTTAGGAATAACATTGATCTAAGCATGTTCTGTTGTGATGGGAGAAATTAGACAAGGTGTAACCGGTTGTTTTGTTGTAGCAAATGCTTTAGTTTGGATTGAATGCATGTTATTTCTAATTCAATTGTGTTGGTGATACCATGTTAGTGGTGGTTAGAATTGTGTACCAAAATGGTAACTTGTTCTGTTCACATGTGCCATGAAATAAATGACTTGAATTTGTGTCATAAATTAGACTATGGAATGCTTGGTTGTAAAAGATGGAAGAGCATACTTAATGTTGAATGTGTAATGTGGGGAATTTCATTAAGGTTATAGTTGTGAAACCGGTTGCATGATATTGTATGAGGTGTTGGTATCTTTGATCTTGTGAAATGTTGCTTGATGTATAAGGATGCAATTTGTCTTGAGTTGTGGATTAAAAGCATGCTACATGTTGGATTTGTGTTGTTTGGAAACGATGGGAACCGGTTGTGTAACATGTATTGGGTTGTATGTAGATATGAATAACTCTTGTGAATAAAGAATGGTAGATGGGAAATTGTTGTAAGCTATTGTAATCTATCACCGACTCATCTTCTAAAAAAGCCCTGAGCTACCTTACTACCGACATATCTTTCGGCTCAGCCAACTCCTTACTACAGCCGAGTAATTATTGTCTCAGCCGAGTTGTTTTTCTTCTCGGCAACTCCTTCTCGGCTTACTTAATGGCACCTAGAAACCATATTGACCTGTCGTGCCATTTGTAACCCTTACCCGACTTGATCTGTATATCATTTGATCTATTTTAACAACAAAATCGATCAGTCGGATTAGAAGTTTTCGGCGTCATCCTACTCCAACTCCTCAACCCAAACTCTGATCTCAATTAGGGGGAGGTATAGTTATGTTGAATAACACAGTTATGGGGGAGAATTAAAAGGGAGAGAACCACAGCTTAAGGGGGAGTATGGTTAAATTTTTCACACTCCTCCCAGCCAAACCATTAGTTGCTCTTCTCAGCCGACCTATTTCCATCTCGGCCTACTCATCACCTCTCTCGGCTTGCTTGGTGTTGACAAGAAAACTTTCTCAGCCGAGTCACACAACCATCACTCTCCAATCAGCCGAGTTGTTTCTTCTCTCGGCAACTCTTTTCTGACTTACATGGTGGTGGTAGCCTATAGTAAATCAGACATGGCACCTAGATACCATACTGACCTATTGTGCCATCTGATAACTCTTATCTGACCCGGGAATCTTGGAGGAGAGATCTAGGGGGAGCAATCAAGGGAGAGAGATTGAGTCCGACTAAGGGGGAGAGTTGGCTAAGTTTAGTAGTTGGTTAAGTTTAGAAAATACTCTACCCGACCTAAACTTAAATACTCTACCCGACCTAAACTTGAATAGCTTTTCCCGGGCTAAACTTGAATCGATTTACCGGGCTAAACTTTAATCTTTAAGGGGGAGAGTTATTTGAAGTAAGATAAAAGGGGAGCATTTTGCAATCCAAATTCTGATTCCCATAGATTCTTTTTGATGTTTGACAAAGGGGGAGAGAGAGTTAAGTTTAGAAAAGGACCTACCCGGACTAAACTTACCTACCCGGACTAAACTTAAATCGGGTTGTCAAACAACAAAAAGGGGGAGATTGTTGATGCAGTCTGACCCGGTCAAACTTGAGTCTGGTCAGACTTGGGTTTGTTTTGTTGTTTGACAAGTAAAGTCGGATCAAATACAAAAGATGTAAGTTTAGTTTTATCCGGGTTAGGCGGTTCAAGTTAAATGCACTATCACGAGTTAACTTGCTTAATTAAATCCTAAAGTGAACCCTTTAATGCATGCGATATGAGAATTAAGTATAGGAAACGTTGCATGCATGGCTTTAATGCATGCGATATGAGAATTAAGTATAGGAAACGTTGCATGCATGGCTTAAAAAAAGAGTGTAGATATGCTGATCGCACGTTGCATGCATGGCTTTAAAAACAGTGTAGATATGCTGGTCGATCACATGATCGACCAGCTTGCTCTGGTCGATCAGTTGATCGACCAGCTTGCTCTGGTCGATCAGTTGATCGACCAGCGTGCTTTGGTCGATCACGTGATCGATCAGGTTTTGTTGAGGTCGTATTTTCTTTGGCCGGGAGAAGAGAAATCTTGCCCGAGAAAATTTGTGTTGGTCGGGAAAAATATTAGTTTGCCCGGGAAGAAGTTTATCTTAGTCTAGAGAAGGTTGGCCGGGAGAAATGAAGACGAAAGAAAGATGCCCGGGAGAGTGCCTAGACCAGTTTAACCGACGACCGGGAGAAGTAAAGCCGAGAGAAGATTGTCCGGGAGAATACTTGGATAGCTTGACTTCTGTCCGGAGGAAAGTGTCTTAACCGGAGAAGTGAGATATTGCCCGGGAGATGTAAGATCTTACCCGGGAAAGTGATTATCTGATCGGGAGAGGTGAAGCCGGGAAGGTATTGCCCTTGGCCGAGAGCTTGGTGCTCGTGGGCGAATGGAGAGAGCTTTGGTAGCTCGTCTCCGGATTGGTCCAGAAGGAGCCTTTGTGGCTTAGGACCGAAGTAGCCGAGAACTTGGTGTTCGTGGGCGAATGGAGAGAGCTTTTGTAGCTTGACTCCGGGATGGTCCAGGAGGAGCCTGGGTGGCTCAGGACCGGATTGGCCGAGAGCTTGGTGCTGATGGCCGGGACAGGTCCGAGAGAGCTTTGGTAGCTCGGCTCGGGACCGTGAGCTTTGGTAGCTCGATTTCAGGGAGCCTTGGTGGCTCAGAACCTGAGTGGTCGGGAGCTTGGTGCGAATGGCCGGGATGGTCCGGGAGAGCTTTGGTAGCTCGGCTCGGGACCGTGAGCTTTGGTAGCTCGATCTTCAGGGAGCCTTGGTGGCTCAGAACCTGAGTGGCCGGGAGCTTGGTGCGAATGGCCGGATGGTCCGGGAGAGCTTTGGTAGCTCGGCTCGGGACCGTGAGCTTTGGTAGCTCGATCTCAAGAGGAGGGCCTTGGTGGCTCGGTCTCTTGATTCTAGGAGGAGGGCCTTGGTGGCCCGGTCTCCTGTTTGGTCCGAGAAAGCTTTGGTAGCTTTGCTCGTGATCTGGACTTTAATGTTTTATCCATCCTTACACTGTCCTTGTGCTGGAATATTTTTAATGCTGCTTTTGAGTGTGCAGATATACAGGACAGGTTATGGAGGGAAATTCAAATGTATGGTGAGAGTTCCAAGGCGGGCTTTTGAGCTGTCTCTTCTGCAGGGAGAGTTCTGTGACAACGGACGGCAGCTGGTGTCAGCTTTTGGCAGGGATCCGTTGGGCACAAGAACCAAGCAGAGGCTATAAGAGAAGCGAGAAGCAGCGCTGAGGAGTAAGTCTCACGCATTTTACTGTTGATCATCCTAGAGAGCTCACAAGCGACATTGCTGATCCTGCGAGAGCTTGATCGTGAATCAAAGAAGAGGAAGCAAGAGCAACGTCCTGTGTTTGGAGGAACCGGCTTGCAAGCTGTTCTTGTTGGCTCTGTCTAGAGCAACGTCCTGTGTTTGGAGGAACAGGCTTGTGCTGCTAGCTGTTCTTGTTGGCTCTGTCTAGAGCAACGTCCTGTGTTTGGAGGAACAGGCTGAGCAGCAAGCGGTTCTTGTTGTCTCTGTTGTCCGATCTTTGATTCATTGTATTCTCCTTGTCTTGAGCTTATCTTTGTATCATTTGAGACAATCTGTGGAGAGGTTCCTCCACCGAGAAGGAGAAGATTATAGCCGATTTCTATCGGGGTCTGATCTGCCGAAAGATCGAGGGATCGTCCACCTTACGGACACGCCGAGGAGTAGGAGCAAGTTATCTCCGAACCTCGTAAATACCTGTGTCAAGCGTGCTGATCTTCGTCTTCCTCTGATCAAGTTATTGTTTCCGCTGCGTTAAAAGAAGACGAAGGAAGAAAAGCGAAAAGTGTGGACGGCTATTCACACCCCCCTCTCTAGTTAAGACGATTGGTGTTTGCCAATGTAGTGTTGGAATGTATACTATAAGCCTTGCTTTTTGTATAAATATCTATTTTGCAATAATATTGAAATGAGAATCACCTTGGTCAAATGTTGCATTTCTTATGTAATGTAGTTGTCCACTTAATTTATATTGTAGATAACATGGTGTGTGGTGTCACACATAAAAGATCATGTTATCGGTTTGATCCGGCGTGAATAATCCCCGGGGACGGAGGAGCACGTGGCATAAAGGAAGGACAAGGAGCCCGGAGTAGACACGGGGCAACATTTTCTCGATACCAAGGGGAAGGTAGGGAAGATCAACCTCCCTAAGAGACGAGTTCCTCCCTTAACACGGTAGACACAGACCTCACGCAAAATGTCCAGGCCCCCTCCCCCATCAGCACGGATACCTCATCCTCAAACCAAATGATAACCCAACAGAACGTAAACCTCATCAAAAGGACAACACACACTTCGGGGTATAAGAGGAACTCTTCGCCGTATAGATGGCCATTCCTCAATGATAAAACACCACCTCATAACCAACCTCATGATCCATGCCCAGGCATCATATGCTTATCTCATGACAAGGTACCGGCATCATATGCCTGCCTCAGGATAAGATACCAGCATCATATGCCTACCTCAGGGCAAGGTCTTAGTCTTATAGGCCTACCTCACGACAGGGTCAGGGCATCACACGACTACCTCAGGGCAAAGTCCTGGCATCACATGCTTCCCTCATAACAAGGTCGCAACATCGTATGCCTACCTCCTCACGAGGTCACCGCATCGTATGCCTATCTCATGACAAGGTCACGACAGCATACGCCTACCTCAGGGTAAGGCCCCAGTGGCACAAGCCGACCTCATGGCCAGACCTCTGTGTCACCCTTCCTCTGATACTACTCCCGCGAGGAGTTTAGGACATCTCTACGGAGACCCCTTAACCGAGGCAAGATTAGCAGTATCTGCACCTTCCATCCGCACTCACCAAGGCAGCCGTTCCCGACCCCAAGTCAAGGAATGGATATCAATAGATCATCACGCTGACCCTCTCACCAAGCTCGGCAACTCATCTGCGAGAATTGGGGCTCGGACTAAGTCCCTTACTTGATCCAACCTCATCCCAACCTTCTGAAGAAAATAACTCGCGTGGTCAGAACCGTCCGATGAAGATCAGCAAATCCGAGCCATCGGATATTCAAAAACCCTCAAAGATTATCCTTACCACATCAATAGCGGTCGATAGCCAATCATAGGCGCTGAGATCCTAAAGTATCGCCCTGCCACTCATATATAAGCTCCACAGGTATGACAATTGTGGCTCTCGGAATTCACAAAAAAACTACTTCTTTTCTCGTTACCTGACTTGAGCGTCGGAGTGGCCACGCCGGGATTTCCAAGCGCCCCGCTAACCCGTGCGTTCAGTGGTTGTCTCCTCAGGCCTCTCTCATCGACGAGGAAGTACAGGTTGACGTGACCTCCTATTGTCTGGTGGTGTGGCTATCGTCGGCAAGGAGCCGGAACACGGTTTCTTATAAATTATAAATAATAGCTCACAACCAAGATGGACTAGGATAAACCATTGGAATGGTTGTAGTATAATTAGTATTAGTTTATCTTGACTATTAGATTACACTAGTACACTTTGTGTGTATTGAGCAGGACCGTTTGAGGTCGTTCGATTTATACTGACTATATAATCGAACTAGATCTCAGTTATTATGGATGTGCGTGCTCTTACTCCCGATATAATAACAAGCACATATACTTAGTATGTATTTCTTTAATTCATCAAAGGGTGAGATTTATTCGTTAAATCAATAGGCCCGATGAGTTGGGAGATAATGCTATGTATATGGTGTGTTGTTGATTATAGAAGGAAACTGTATCCTAATATTTAGGATGATGATGCCCCCTTGAGGAGCTCATAAGGATTATCATGTAAACCATGATAATAAGGTTGAGTGGTACTACTTTTGGATTCAGAAGTTAATTAATTGAGTTGTCAGTAATTCAATTAATTAACGGACATACGATATCCTAAACACAGGGAGATCAATGCACTTATAATAAGAAGGAGTTCATATTATAATATGAAATTGGTGCGGTAGTTCAATAATAACCCTTTAGTAGTATGAATTATTATTGATGGACTTGAGTTGGGTGTTCAGGGAGAACACAGGAAGTCCAAGCCCATCAAGAGGCTAAAACCAATTCCTCCTCTAGGTCCCTGTTGTAGCCTCTGGATAAAGTCTCGTATCCACCTGAGAGAATTCTATAAAGAATTCTGGTTTGGAAATTTTGTTAAGAATTTCTGAAATGAAATTCTATTAAGAATTTTTCCTGTGAAAAATTCTGTTAAGGATTTCTGTTAAGAATTTTCGTTATGAAATTCTGTTAAGAATTCTATTTCTTCTAAATCCTAAACAAAATTTTGTTATAGAAATTTTATTAAGATATTTTGTTATGAAAATAACAAAACTTGATTAAGAAATTTTGTTAAAAAATTAATGAAATTTTATTAAGAGATTTTGTTAAGATAATAACAAAATTTAGTTAAGGAAATTTATTAAGAAACTAACAAAATCTTATCAAAAGATTTTATTAGATTTTTTCTAACTAAATCTGAATAAGAAAAGTTTATTAGATTCTTTCTAAATTTTCTAAGATGGCAAAGCTATAAAAGGGGAAGTTTGGAGAGGGAAACAACACACAATTCTTTCCTCTACACCTTAGGGCCGGCGGCACAACACATCTTCTCCCCCTCTTTGTTTTGCTAGGGTCGGCGCCCCCTTAGGAATCCTTCCTCCATTGTTCGCCCAAGCTTTCTCCTCCTTATCCCTTGCTAGGGCCGGTGCACAAAGGAGTTCATCCTTGCTAGGGCCGGTGGCCAAGAAAGGAGAAAGAAGAAGAGAAGGAAGGAAGGGAAGAGGAAGAAGAAGAGGAAGGCTTTCTTTCTTGCTTGCCATCAAGAGAAGGAATTTGGGTGGAGTTATCTTGGAAGATTGTTGCCCACACAACGTCCAAGAAGAGGAGAGGAATATGATAAAAGATCAAGAGGTCTTCGGGTAAAGAACATCTCCTACATAATCTCAAGAAGAAAGGTACAATTTATTTTCTGCTACATAAATTATTTCCTTTATATATATGGATCCTGAACACCAACACAAGAGCCCAATGATCTTATGCATCGATCAAGCACATAGTTGATCGAATATGAGGGCTGCTTGAAAAGATTTCGTCTCTGAAAATTTTTTTATCTGGCAAGAATTAAATGGAGCGGAATTTCAGGCGCCATCATGTAGTCACATCTATCTTGCTTCCTTCTTATCCGCGCCTCCGGTCATCAATACATCACCACGCAAAGCAAGGATACAAGCCACAACAACAATAAAAATAATTTACATCCATCGATCCTATACTCTACGAAAGAGTTTACATGTAATCTAGATTGAATAGTAAATTAAAATTATTACAACCATGCACAACACAATCATGCATAACACACATTAGGCCATAATAGTTGGAACTAGGGATCCTGCCACCACAGAGTTAATCTATTTGCACATCCTACTATTATCCAACCTAAATTTATATATGAAAAGTGCATAAATTAACTGAAACCAATCACACAGAGCTAGAACCTATGCTCTGATACCACTTGAAGGTGCTTGAAATTCTGTTCCGTTCAATTCTTGCCAAACAAAAATTTTCAAAAATAGAACCTTCCAAGCAACCTACGTCTTCGATTAGTCATGTGCTTGATTAATCAAGCAAGTTCTTGACCAATCAAAGCACACCTTAATTGAAGCATAGGATCGATGAAACTCTTATGTTGGTATTCAAGATCCATACAAAGGAAAATAAACCACGTAGCAGAATTAATAAACAAGGCATACCTTTCCTTTGTAGATTGTGTAGAAGATGTTTGTTACCCAAAGACCTCTTGATCTTTTGTTGTATTCCTCTCCTCTTCTTGGACGTCATGTGGGCGACGATCTACCAAGATGAAACTCCACCCAATTCCTTCTAATCCTTTCTCCCAATCCGATGGCAACAAGAAGAAAAACTTCCTCTACTTCTTCTCTTCTTCCTCTCTTCTTCTCTTCCTTTCTTCTCTTCCAAACCGCCGACCACTTCCCTTGCTTTCCTCTCCTTGCAAGCACCACCCCTTAGGGAAGGAACAAGGAGGAAGGGCGCCGGCCCTAGGATGAATCCTTAGCAAGGGGTGCCGACCCTAATGAAAGAAACAAGAAGAGAAGACTAGAGAGGGAAGGGCGCCGACCCTAATTAGAGAACAAGGAGAAGAGATTAGGTGATGTGGGTGTCGACCCTAGGTGGCTAAAGACAAGATGTAAGTTATGTTTTAGCCTTTCCCTCTCCTCCCCTTTTATAGCTTTGACATCATAGAAAGTTTAGGAAAAAATAACAGAATTAATATAATTTTATTATATAATAAAATTTAAATAATTATGTTAGATAATAAAATTTTAACAAAATTTTATTGGATAACAAAATTTAATAAGATTTTGTTGGATAACAAAATTTAACATAATTCTATTTAGAATTAACTGAATTCTGTTAACTGAATTCTTAATAAAATTCTAAATAGAATTCTAACAGAATTCTTAATAGAATTCTTAATATAATTCTTAACAGAATTCTTAACAGAATTCTATTGGGTGGATATGAGGTTTTATCTAGAGGCTACAATAGGGACCTAGAGGAGGAATTGATTTAGGCCTCCTGATGGGCTTGGGCTTCCTATGTTCTCCCTAAACACCCAACTCAAGTCCATCAATAATAACCCTTACCACTAAAGGGTTATTATTGAACTACCACACCAATCTCATATTACAATATGAGCTCCTTCTTATCATGAGTGCATTAATTTCCTTGTGTTTAAGATATTGTATGTCCGTCAATTAATTGAATTACTGAAAACTTAATTAATTAACTTCTAATTCCGAGAGTAGTACCACTCAACCTTATTATCATGCGGACTAAGTCCACCTGCAGGGTTTACATGATAATTCTTATGAGCTTCTCAAGGGGACATCATCAGCCTAAATAATTAGGGCACAGATTCCTTGTATAGTCAACAACACACCATATACATAGCATTATCTCCCAACTCATCAGACCTTTTGATTTAACGAATAAATCTTACCCTTTGATAAATTAAAGAAATAAATATTAAGTATATGTGCTTGTTATTATATAGGGATTAAGAGCATGCACATCCATAATAACAGGGATCTAGTTCGATTATATAGTTAGTATAAATCGAACGACCTAAAACGGTCCTGCTCAATATACACAAAGTGTACTAATGTAATTTTATAGTTAAGATAAACTAATACCAATTACACTACAACCACTCCAATAGTTTGTCCTTATCCATCTTGGTTGTGAGCTACTATTTATAATTTATAAGAAATTGATAACATGATCTTCTGTGTAACACCACACACCATATTTTCTACAATATAAATTAAGTGAACAACTACATTAACATATATATAAAATGTAAACATTTGACCAAAGTGATTCTCATTTTAAATTATTTCAAAATAGATATTCATACAAAAGCTAGACTTATAGTATACATCCCAACATTTACTGACACAGCAACAGAAAACTAAGTTATGACACAGGAGATTAGGTCACACTCACCTAAGACTCATTTAAAAAATGAGTTAAAATGGCTTAGTTAGAGGTTTATCAAAATTGAAAAAACTTAGAAAACATAATTTGTAATGCTTGTCAATAAGAAAAATAAATCAAATCAATTCATAAATCAATTGATTTAAATCAAACCAATTCAACACTTGAACTCCTAGCACTTAGACCTACTTGATTCTCATAGGATCAAGTGACTAAGCGGAAATCAATACTACTTAGTAATAATTGATGATTATTCAAAATTTACCTTAGTAAAAATTATTAAAAACTAAAAATAAAATATTTAAAAAATTCAACCATCTATATAAATTATTTACAATTAGTCCGATCAAGAATTGTCTGACTTTGATACTAATTGTAGGACCGGTAGAGATCAATAGAGGGGGACTGAATATTGATCGTATCTTTTTTTCCATTTTGTCATTTGTTCTTTCTAATCTAATTAGTATGCAGCGGAATAATATTAAACAAATAGAAAGAAAGACCTGCGGGATTTACTTGGTTCACAACCCCTAGGGTTGTTATTCTAAAACCTATGTACGAGAGACGTCCGCCCACTAGTGTTCTTCTTTTCAAAACTTTTTCAAAGGCAAAGAAATCTGTCTTACAGTTTTAAATTCATGCAAAAGGAATATACAATAAAGTATGACTTGTATATTAAATAAAACAAACACTATAAGCCAATCCGAAAGTCCTGAGTGCAACATACCCTTTCTAAAGCTTCCTTAGTGCAGAGCTTCACAGCACGTTCTCTTCGAGTAAAAAGTATGAGAGTAGTAGAGAATTATTGTATGGACATTGTGCTCTTTTTATAGGCCATTTTTGATCTACCGATAAGCCCTATCGATATACCAATCTTGGATAAAACTTGTCTAAAAGACTGAGCTCTTCACAATCTCATCTTATAAAGTTTATCGGTCTACCAATCCAGGTGCAATGTCATCGATTCGAGTCCAGATCCAAATCCGATCAGTTGAACCTAATCGGTTTACCGATCCTTAGGATTGATTTATAGAACCGCGCGTCTTGGGTCTGATTCACTCAGGACTTGGTCTGACTACGTTTGGTTTGTGTTTGTGTGCTTCCTCAGTCTTGCTTCTAAGCTTATTTCTTGCTTAGAGTTCACTCCTTTATGACTTCCACCTAAGTATCACCCCCTTAGGATCAAGCCGTACTCTTGTAAGTCTACCTGACCTACTATGCTTTATGCTTGTAGTTCCTTCAAGACTTCTCACGACTTAGCGTTCACTCCATTAGGATTTTTTTTGCCAAGCATCTGATCACCTTTGATCTGCTTGAACTTGCCTTTGCCAGACATCTTGTCCTCGAGACACCTCCCTGAACTTTGCTTTGCCTAACCTCCAATTAGGATTTTTCCTTACCTAACCTTAAGTTAGGACTTTCTCTTACTAGTCATATTTGGTAAACCTTTGACTTGACTTCTTTTTGTTAGTCATCCAGTCCACCTTGATCTGATTAGACTTCACTTACTTCTAAACAAGTCATATTTAGATCAACTCTTGGTCAAACTTGATCAAACAAAGGTGTATTGTCAAACATTGAAATCTTATATGCTAATTGCACCAACACATATGCCCTCTAGACAACCCATTTCTCTAATTGAACAATGTGTTGGTCAAAATACTATCTCTGATATTCAAGAGCTGCTTAATGAGCAGAGAGTCCGTGTGTCTAACTTACCACTCTCATAACCCAACCTACTATAAATATGCATGATGTACCCATTGAATCCACAAGGTATCTTACTTGTCCTGTATATGCCATAGTACCTTAGCCAAAGAGGCAAGGTTCTATGCCTTATAGTCCCTCAAGCCAAGACCACCTTCAACTTTATGTCGGCATAGTTCTGACCATGCTATAGAAGGATGCTTGATCGTCCACATAAATGATCGGCAAATGTTGTATATGCCCTCAATAACTCCACTAGGAAGGGGTAAGATGGATATCCAGAAGTATTCCACACCCTAAAGAACTAAAGATATGAGTTGAGTTTTCCCTGTATAAGAGAGGGTGCTCTTCAGCCATGAATTGATACTTCTGGTGAGAGAGTCCAACAATGTGCTATAATATGAGATTTTCAGTCTCCGGGAGGTCAGTGGGATCCCTAGGTATCTGAATGACATATATCCCTCCTAGAATCCCGTGATGGTGAGAAGTCACTCCCAAGATTGAGTATTGATCCCTGGCATATAGATATTGGATTTCGCCAAGTTAGCTATGAGTTTAACCATCTGAGCAAACTATGCCAAGCAGTCAACAAGCGTGGTAACTCAAGACACATCTCCACGTGCCAAAAGCAATAGGTTATATATCATTGGGAAGTCTCTGAGATTATGATAGGAGTGTGTCATATAATGGCTACAAACACATACTCTTTTAAGATGAATGAAAAGAAGATTGTTTTAACTTCATTTTAATCTTCCAAAACACAATCCACCAAAGAAGGAAGTTAGCGCTCTTATATCTTATAGTAAATTCAAAGTTGAATTAGAAAGAGGTCATGATGTTTTGATTATCGCGTAGTAGAAGAGAATCAACATAAGGAGCCATTAGTTATTAATTATGAAAATCAATTCTTAAGGAGATTCCACATGGTTCGATAAATTATTAAAAAAATTAAAATAACTCTCCTATATCCGTAAAATTAATTTTCCTATGTATTTACAAAATTAACTCAATAAAATACCTCAAAACTATTTACATTCTTGCATATCACAAAATTAACTAAATTAATTACCTTAAATTAAATCACATTTTTACATTAAACCATGATCTACGAGTTCCAATTTCCAAAAGTTGAATCACTACTAGTTCAAAATTAAGAATTACAAGTTTTGCTAAATGTCAATTAAAATTTAAGAGATGATAAATATAATTTAACTTCCACGTAAATTATATTGTGAACACTAAAGATCAAAGATCATATTACAATCTTGATTCTTGCATGACATGACAATATGAGAATTTTAGTTGGTCTTTGATATTTTGACTCCTGGTGTTGTACTTGTCCCTAATGATCAAGTGGTAAAAATTTATTATTTACTTTCCGAATAAGATAATTAATTTAAATAAAATATAATATTTAAAATATATTATTGATTATTATGTCATTCATCATATATGGATGTTGATGAAGAAAATTAATTCATTATAATTCATGAGAATTCTGATAAAAAATAATATAAAATAAATAAATAAATACTGAAGGACCGTACTGTTTTTGTCATTCATGCTGAAAACTTGGAACAATAATCTCAGAATTTGAACCCATTAAAAACCACAAAATTGAGGTGACATCTAATTCAAAATATTTTACATATACCTAGACATGACTAGGTAACAGGTCACTAACTTCAAAGAAATCTAAAAAAGGGTTAAAAAATTACATAATTGTAAAGTTTGCTGCTTTATTCATCTAATTAGACATGACATCTGATACAAACTATGTATAAATAGAAGAAAGAAGTGTCAATTTTGTTAATTAAAAACATGTCGATGTTTGATATCTTATAGACCCATGTCAGTATAAATAGAAGAAAAAAGTGTCAATTTTGCTAATTAAAAACATATCGATGTTTGATATCTTATAGACCTATATCAGTTAATGTTTGATATCTTATAGACCCACATCAGCCAATGTTGCGAGATAGTATCACAACTTCCATACTTACCCATACTGATCATTGACTACTACATGACGTGAGGATAAAAAGACAAGAGGACTCGAGAGGATTGAACAAGAGCAACAACTTCATCGGTAGAGAGAGTGACGAGAGGAGGGAAGGGCTGAGGTTCGAGCTGGTGGCGAAAGCGACTGGATGAGGAGAGGGCTAAGGATTGAGCAGGGCGAACTGGTGAAGACGTAGAGTCGTAGCATACATGAGGTGAGGAGCAGACGAGTGGTGAGGGGTGCATGACTCGAATTAGGGACTTAGGGTTTATCAATTTATGATTTAAGCTTTGTTTCGACTAAAATATTAGTTTATTATATTTAATCGAATTAAGAGTTTTAAAATCAAAATTGAATTGAATTATCCAAAATAATTGATATTTTTTTTAAAAAAAATTAAATTTATAAAATAATCAAATTAAACTTTTAAATTAGATCTGATTAATTCAATTTAACTAAACTTTAACTCACCCGTAATAATTTGTAATTTTCCTATTTTCGAGATAGTGGATGCTTGATTAACAATGAAAGTGCTTTTGCCATTATATTGTAGCCCGGGGCAAATTAATCTCCCATTGTTGAATGTTATACTATTAGTGCACTAAGTGTTGTCGTACACTATCGTTAATTAAGACTCTTTATAGTACTGAAACTTGGTTAGGTGCATTGAACCTCCATCAAAGTATGCTCATTCTTTGTGAAATTTTAAAAAATTAGTTCCCTTTTTGAACTTTTTGAGTTGGGCACCCAACACAATAAAACTATCCAAAATAGTTCTTTAACTGGATATCGATATAACCATCGTCGCAATTGTCGCTATCACTTGCCTACCCAAAAAAATTAAAGTGATCAACAGACTTGCATGCTAACAAAGGATAATCTTCCCTTTCTTTCGTCTCAAAATCATTATAGCATGTGATGAGGATGAGCAATATCTTGTTTATTTCACGGCATTGGCGACAATGCGACAGACTTGAAACTAGCTTATGCTGCTCCAAGATATTATCACCTAAGATAAACTTTTAATATTTATCAATCAGGTCTATCAACACTATTTGCCATGTCACCCTTTGGTTAGTTGAACATAGTTCCTTTCTGGAAAAAAAAAAGATACGTCAGTTTATTAATTTGTGAAACTTGGTGCTCTGATATGAAGTTTGCTCTTCAATTTTTTTATTAGAGCAAAACAAAAGGACTAAATTGCAAAATGAACTAACGTGACCAGATTCGATGAATGTGAATTTGTTCATCAATAATGCGAACTGCAGCATTTATGAAGTCTCTGACTAACGCGTGGATATAAATTTTGTAGATACGCTGAAATGAGTATTTTATTAACAACACTTGTAATATATATATTTATCCAAAGACACTTTAATAGTCAACAATCTTAAATTTTTATTTGGATTTTTTATCGTTTAAAAATGTTTTTATACTTAGATGTGTCAAAAATAAATGGTACTTGGATAAAAATAATACAAATGCACCTTGGGCCCATGTGCCTGAACTTGCAAGATCGTTTAATTTGAAATAATTAAGAATACATTTTTAAAAAATATAAAATATTTTAAAAACAAAAACAAAAAATTAAATTAAATATTTACAAAAATAAATATTAAATTGGGTACAATGTGAATACATATTTATAACGAACATGATAACATTGCAATAATAGTTACTTGTAGCCTCTCCTTCGATCTGAATGAGGTCATACACCAATGAAGGTTTGGTAGAGGTGCTCCAGAGAAAATTAATGCACCATTCATGAAGTTTCAGGACTAGGAGTGTTGGAGGGGGATGAAGGTCCTCATTTCACATGTATTCTTCAAGGAGGATATCAACACAGTATTATAGATCCAATCATAGTTCAGAATTGATAATTGGATGATTTAGAACTATCGATTCAATGATTTCAAAAATATTGACCCTTAAATTTTTAATGCAATTATAGTTCATGGTTCGAAATCATCGATTATGATTTGATTTATGGTTCACTACGGTTACGAATAAATATTTTTTTAGTTAAAATTATAAAGTTATAAAAATAAAAATAATTTATACTTATTTAAGTTATCTACATATTCCCGTAGGATATAAGGGAATCAAAGCTCACATAATTCACTTATATTTTTACTCTTATTACCTTAGGAAGTGACGTTCTTACTGTTAGTATAGGAATACCAGATAATCAAATTTATATGTTGATATTGGCAAAGAATTCAAAGTTAAGCTCTTGAGATTTGATATGAGTATTAAGTGTGTGATTATTTAATAGGAAAACTTTAGTAAGTCAGGTGGATCAGATGCTAGACAATTAAAAAGTTTTAATGGATCAAGTAAATCAGACACTAGGTAAAGAAATCCAGATGGATTGATGAACTAGATATCTAGCAGAACGGACTTGATGGGTCAATAGGACCTGACATCGAATCAAAGGAAGCCCTGTTGAGTTAGATGATTGGATGTTATGCAAAGGAAATTCAAACAGGTAACTGGATTGGATGTTTGACAGACAAGTAAGGTAAGTTCAAAGAGGTCCTTTTGAACTGAAGGAAGTGAGAAGTGTCTTAGTCTAGGAGGGGAGGGGGGGGGTAGCCCTCTTAGCTAGGCAGTGATCCGACCAAGGAATCAATCTAGATTTTAAAGTCGAGATTAGATAGTTGTTTAACTGTCATATATAATACATGCATTAATATATTATGTTTTATATTGTGCTAACTCTATTTTGTAGAAAAATTGAGTTCAGTTGATTGAAAAGATGAATAGTCGATCAAACAGTTCAGGCGATTAGAAAAGAGGTTTCATTTGACCAAAAAAGTTGAGTTAGCAACTCATGCTTATATGACATCAATTCTGCACAGAAGGCCAATGTGTAAATGATATGTCTAGATAAGTACTGCTCTAATGACAAGGTAGTTGATGTGTTAAGGTATAAGCCTCGAGAAGCTGACGTGGCTGAAGATAAGTCTTGACAAGCTGATGTGGCAAGTAGATAAGGACAAGATGTTGACATGGCAAAGGGTTTAGGCGATCAAAAATTGATCTAGTGATCGAATAGACCAGTCAACAGATGAACCTTGACGGAAAGTTGGCATGGATAAAGTTTGATCGATCGAACCTGTAGATCTATCTATCAAAAAATTGATCTGGATCAATTTATCAAGGCAAATAAAATGGGGATCGATTGACCAGATGGTTGGATCAGTCGACCTATAAATTTCTATAAAAGTAACTTTGAAGTAGAGGTTTAGAACATCAATTCTTCATCGAGCAATCTCTTCATTCAAGCAACCTCGGCTAATCTATGCTTCCATTTTTTTCGACAACCTACGATGAGCTCCTAATCTCTAAAGTTGTCAGTAACTTTTATTTTAGTGTATTACATTTCATTTCTAAGGGGTACAATAAAGTGTTACTGTAACCTTCCCGTTTGTAAGAGATTTCTCCATCTCTGAAAGATTTTCGGAAGGAGCAAATATAGTGGTGCCTATTCGGGAAACAATCCACCTAATGGATCATAGACCTTGGAGTAATAGTTCTAGGGGACTATGAACCAATTAAATTGCTTGTGCAATTTGTGTGTTTGTCATTTTGTTTTCGCTATGTTATAATTTCAAAAGAGAAAAGATAAGTTTTAAAATAAGAGTTGTGAGCTATATTCAGACCTCCCCCCTCTATCACTATTTTCAATCTTTAGTTACTCACTTACATTTCTCGTTCCTATAGTATTAGTTCCTTCGATATCAAAGTCTTCTACCTCATTATCTAAAAATTGCATTCTTCATATTCTTTTCGCAGCTTTCATCCATGTTGAATTTTCGGTATGCGTATTTTAAAATTTATGTTTTACTAAATATGCAGTAGAAGCATAATATATATTTTATTACTATCTACACATAACAACCACATAAGGATATACACACATGTAAATATAATCATAGATAAGACAAAAATAAATTTATACTTTTTGGATGACGAAAAAAAATGACATCAACTAGCAATCTTGAGTAAGGTTGCCTCTACTCGTATCCACATTGAGATCTCCTCAAAACAACTTTCCTAAGTCACGTGTCATGTTTCCTCTTCAATACTAATCGAAGAAGGGAGATAAGTGTTCTGAGAGAGGACCTACGTTCTGATTTCGTATCCGATGGCTCAAAGCAACTTGGCGATACGAATCAGATTGAACAGAGGTGATCACACCACTGTTTGAAGGTCATACGATTCATTGTCAATAAGGGACAACGAACCTAAATGGTGTGGTTGTTCCAGCAACAACAATTGCCCCAGAACAATAGCTAAAATAAAAGGAAGAAATGATATCTTTTGGTGGAGAAGCAACCATTTCTTCTCCTCATATTCCTTACTTCCACCGCCGGTTGTAGCTTCCTTTGGCTCTGGGATGGCCAGTCCTAGGGAGGATACTGATCTTAGGAATATCAATGACTGATGGTGAGCTTTGGAAGGTGTCCTTTGGCCGGCTACAACAACCAACACCAAGGAGGTGGCGACGGCCACACAAGGAGGTGTTTGGGTTTGGGCGGTAAGGAGGAAGAGAAGGGGCTAATTTAAACTTAACAATTAGGTTTTTTCTTCGATAAATAACTCTTTATAAGAGTTGTATTTATAGATCTCTAACAGATTTAATTTACTAACCAAAAATCCATATCCATTAACCCAAAGTCTAAACCACTAGACTTAAATTTGGTTCACAACCAAACCCGATTAGTTCAAAACCAAACCACTTTTAATTTAAACCAAAACAATTTGGTTTAAAATTAAACCAAAGAGGGCCCACTTTGTCTTCATAAGACATGGCCCATCCACGCTTTCTTTTCGATAAAATATCTTTCATATTTGTCTTTTATCTGGTCCAATAAGACTTATTTCTCTAGATCTGAGAATTCAATTCTCAAACTCGTTTTATTTCTCTTAGAGAAACTCATAGTGTGTGTGACCTTATAAGTTTTCGATTTATGTTGTTCGTCTATAATTAACTATTAATTACGGATCAATCATCAGTGACACTTAGTAGTACATTATGACCCCCAATTAATCAAAAAATTACAGTTGATTCCAGAACAACATCTGAACCTTTTAGCGTCTATAGTTGTTCGTGCATCTGTTCCTTTCACTCATCTTATACCTGTTTAGTTTCGGACATAATCTATGTTGGGATCGTTCTGGTGCAATGCGCGTGTTCTCACATTTCAAAAATGTACGCAGCGGAAATATATAAATAATTACAGCTAATTATTACAACAACACATGCATGCTAAACAAGAAATAATATATACAAGGTATGGCAGGAAATTAAAATTTACAGAATAATAAATTATTCTAAACGAGTACCTCGCGATGACGTTGAGCGGTGTTGGTATCAATCGAGTCGTCCTCGTCAAAGTCCCGCCTCTACTGGTGATCCACGCCAAGCTCTCGTCTGGATGACTTCGGAAGCCACGAGTCACTTCATCATCTTCGGTACTAGTCGATGATCAATAACGATCGAATCGTGAAAAACCTTATTTTGGAAATTACGCAACAACGTTTATGCAACAACGTTTATCGCGATCGTTCCGGGGCTTTCTAACTATCACCAAGAATCGTATTCTTGATGTAGTTTTCGGTAGTCAACCTTTGACCATTAATTTTAGACAAATTATCAGAACCTTTCCGATGTTGATGGAATTTTCTCTAGAAGCTTCACAAGCTCCCGGAAAGTTAACATCTGATCATCAGACGACAGAGATTAATCGACAGTAGGCCTTTTCTCGATGACATTCAATAATGACAATCAACGAGATCCGGAATCGGAAGCTACACTAGCTTCCCACCAGATTGTTAACATTGGTGACGAACTCTTCACAAGGAAGAAGAGGGCTCCTTTTTGCCCTATTACGATCACCGGAGTTGATAAAAGAAAAAATGGTCGATGCTGGTTTCATGGGGACAAACAGAAGTGGTGGTTGGGAGAAGCTGGCGTTGGGAGCAAGGAGAAGTAGCTGGCAGGTTCGCAATCGATGAAGCAGCAGCACCTTCCTCTGGTTTCTCGCAATTCTCAACAGGGAAGAAGCCCTCACGTTGGGGTTTTCAATGCTTGCGTAGAAGAACTCGAAGCCGGCGGGTCCGTAGGATCGTGACCTCCTCCCAACTGTGAGCCACCTTTGCAAGAAGCCGAAATTGGCAGATGGCGGAGCATTGTGTTGGGGAAGAAGAACAGGAGCTTTGGCTCTTTGTTTCTCTGGCAAGACACGAGGGTCATCCGCCAACAGCACGAGCGACGTGGGGAGAAACCCGTCGTTGTGCCCTTGCTCGCGGAGGAGGAGCAGTGGTTAGGGTTCTTCGCTCCTCCGATGGCCTACCAACTTCTCCGGTGGCCTTCGAGCAGCGACGCCGACAGAGGGCGGCGCGTCACGGGGAGCTTCAGAATAGAGGGGTGCTAGCGATTCCCTCTGCTTTTATCACGAGGAAGAAATTGCTACAGTGCCCTTGGGTCGACGCATGTTGTGTTGGCTGAACTGGATCACACAATTAGGGTTGCCTGAACAAGTTGACAATGGGTTGAATCGGACCGGGTTCGATTCAAGCCTATACTATAGCAAACCAGATTTGTATTGGTTCACTAACCAAACGAACTCTGATTTAACCTAAACTAGTTTTGTTCGTTTCGTCTTCATAAGACGAAACTTCTCATCCCATCCGTTCTGCCAAAATCTCTTCCATCGTGAACCAAACTAAGTTGGTTCAATTTAGTTCAAAATTGAATCATTTGGTTCACTAATCAAACGACCTCTGATTTGAACGAAATCAATTTTGTTCATTTTGTCTTCGTAAGATGAATTACATCATATTGTCCATTGTCTGGTCCAACCAGATTTTATTTCTCTCATTTTGAGAATCTAATTCTTAAACTCATTTTAAGTTCTTTGGAGAACTTGTTGTGCGTATCACCCAATAGGTTCCCGATTATTTTAGCTGTTCGTAATGAACCATTAATTACGGAATGATCATGAGTGGCACCTAGTAGTACATCATGATCCTCAATTGATCAAAAAATCAACGATTGACTCCAGAATAATTCTAAAACTTTCAGCAGCTCCAATCAAACGTGTCTTGTTCCTTTTACTGTCTTATACCCATTTAGTTCAGGACATGGTTTATATGTCGGTCCCCACTAGGCTGACTACATCACACCTAACCCAAGCTGCTTTCTTGTCCTGTGGATTCATGTTGCTTGTACTTGTGTTCAAGAGTACCGTACTCTTGACATGTAATGCTTTGGCTAAAGACTTTTAGTAACAATCCTAACAAGCGGCCGTAGGGTATACGTCTCCTTTTCAAGGAGCGGTGAATCACTTCTGGACTATTCAAACACTTTTGAGCACTTTGACTTATACTCAATCATCTCGAGTCCACACCACCTCGGAGATGCTTGCTTAAGATGTCAAAGTATAAGCCTTCATGACCAAGGTGACTTGAACACCGCAAGTCAAAGGAAACTCGCACTTAAGCTGCACTGAGATCTTCATTGACATATGTATAAAATCATATAAAGTCTCACGGCAGGTCACTCCAATGAACTAGTTACTTTTAACCAGCATCCACGTTTAACTATCAACATCCAATGTCTCCAGCAGTGAGATTGGCTGCTTGGTTAACCAAGAAGTCTAAACGTACTAGTCTCGACAGAATCGATGACATCCGTGCTCATCAATTCCTCGACTAGGGATAATTCTAATACATTCATAATTATACATGTAGAGATGCTCACGAGTTGTGATCCAATCATAAATTCTCTTATGCTATGAATCATATTACATACATTCAGTATTTAAGTTTTAGATCCAATCAAACACATATGGAATGTGTACTCAAATAGTGAATTGCTATTTATCCAATAAATAGTATAACCGTAAGGTGATTGCCTTAGGATACCTCTCAAATCTAACAGACTCCCACTTAGCCTAAGGCCAATCACTATGGTATTCAATACCACGCGTCTCTATTTGTTCCTCAAAATTACTTTGAGGTAGAGATTAAAGGATCGCAAGGTTTCTTTTGATGGGATTCCTCTCGAATTGTATTTCTCTTCTACTAATGATTTTATAATCAATTGATATTGCCAAAGCACGTGTTTGGATCGACGGTGAGACCTAGGTTCCATCGCCTGCGCGATTGCTCCATTGTTGTCGTAATAAGAAAGTAACGCTTCAACAATGGTTAGAACCATTCTAAGTTCAAAAATGAACTTCCTGATCCAACCGCTTCGTTTGCTCCTGAAGGTGCCTGGAATTTCGTCTTGTTCAATTTCTGCCAGATAAAAATTTTACAAGGACAGAACCTTTCCAAGCATCCCACATGTTCGATCAGATATGTGCTTGATCGATCAAGCAAGTTCTTGATCAATCGAAGCACACCTTGATCGAAGCATAAGATCGCTGGCCTCTTGTGTTAGTATTCAGGATCCATACAAACAAAAACAAACTACGCAGCGGAATTAAATTAGTTGTACCTTTCTTCTTGAGATTGTATGGAAGATTATTTCTACCCGAAGACCTCTTGATCTTCTGTTGTATTTCTCTCCTCTTCTTGGACGTCGTGTGGGCAACGATCTACGAAGAGAAAACCACCCACTCTTCTTTTCCTCTCTTCCAAACCAATGGCAACAGGGAAGGGAGAACCTATGGTTGAGGCACCACCTCCTCCTCTTCCTCTCTTCTTCTCTTCCTCTCTTCCTTTCCTCTCCAAGCCGCCACCTTCTTTTCCTCTTCTTCTTTCTTTGGGCGCCGGCCCTAGGTAGAAGACAAGGAGGTGTGGGTGCCGACCCTATCTAGAAGAGAACCAAGGGGAATCAAGAGAAGGGCGCCGACCCTAATTGAGAACCAAGAGCCAAGGGGGAGCAAAAGGGGGTGCCGACCCTAATGAAAACCAAGAGCAAAGATGTGTTCTTGAGCCGCCTCTCTCCTCTCCTTTTATAGCCTTGCCGCCTTAGGAAGTTTAGAAAAAAATAACAGAATTAACAGAATTTTATTGGATAACAAAATTAACAGAATTCTGTTAGATAACAGAATTAACAAAAATTCTGTTTAGGATTAACCAAATTTTGTTAAGATTAACAGAATTCTATTGAGGTCGATATGAAGCTTCATATAGAGGCTACAACAGGGACCTAGAGGAGGAATTAGTTTAGGCCTCCTGATGGGCTTGGGCTTCCTGTGTTCGGCCCGAACACCCAACTCAAGTCCATCAATAATAACTCATACCACTAAAGGGTTATTATTGAACTACCGCACCAATCCCATATTACAATATGGGCTCCTTCTTATTATGAGTGCATTAATCTCCCTATGTTTAAGATATCATATGCCCATTAATTAAATGAGTTACTGACAACTCAATTAATTAACTTCTAATTCCAAGAGTAGTACCACTCAACTTTATTATCATGCCGGACTAAGTCCACCTGCAGGGTTTACATGATAATCCTTTTGAGCTCCTCAAGAGGACATCATCAACCTAAATAATTAGGACACAGATTCCTTCTATAATCAACAACACACCATATATATAGCACTATCTCGCAACTCATCAGGCCTATTAATTTAACGAATAAATCTCACCTTTTGATAAGTTAAAGAAATAAATACTAAGTATATGTGCTTGTTATTATATTGAGATTAAGAGGACACACATCCATAATAACAGAGGTCTTGTTCTTTTATATAGTCAGTATAAAAAGAACAACCTCAAATGGTCCTGCTCAATACACACAAAGTGTACTAGTGTAATTTTATAGTCAAGATAAACTAATACCAATTACACTACAACTGTTCCAATGGTTTATCCCAATCCATCTTGGTTGTGAGCTACTATTTATAATTTATAAGGAACTGATAACATGATCTTCTGTGTGACACCACACACCATGTTATCTACAATATAAATTAAGTGAGTAATTGCATTAACATATATAAAGAATATAAAATGAAAACATTTGACCAAAGTGATTCTCATTTCAAATTATTTCAAAATAGATGTTCATACAAAAGCTAGGCTTATAGTAT
>NC_133864.1:19487418-19537592 GCF_044706935.1 Curcuma longa
CTACAACCGTTCCCGATTGTTTGTCCAAAGTCATCTTGGTTGTGAGCCTTAGTTTATAATTCACAAGGGATCGATAATCATGGTCTTCTGTGTCTCACAGACACCAAGTTATCTACAATGTAAATTAAGAGGACTTTATTGCAAAATACATTATTGCAATCATTTGACCAAAATATGCTACTTTATTTCATAAATGTTTATATACAAAAGAGCTAGTCTTTTCAGTATACTTCCTAACAATGCGATTGGCTCGGGTGAGACCTAAGTTAATCTGATCAAGTTTTGATTTAGGGTTTAAGGTTTACCTTGGCTTAATCGATGAGTGAATCGATTAACCAAGGGTAAGTAGGTTAATCGATCTGCTGATCGATTACAGAGCTTTAATCGATTTGATGATCGATTACAGAGCATTCTGTGAGAATTCGTAAAAACTCACAGAATGCACCATAATCGATTGGGCAATCGATTATGGTCTACGGTAATCGATAGATTACAAGCTTATTGAGAAATCCCACTCGCGACTGGTAATCGATCACCTGATCGATTACCATGCCTTAATCGATCAGGTGATCAATTAAGGGCTTGGGTAATCGACTGGTCGATCGATTACACGGCTTATAGAGGAAAGAATTACGATGTTTAATCGATTGTGTGATCGATTAAGGTATTTCTGATCTGTTTTCAGTTTCTGCTCTGATCATTCCTGATTTCTGATTATTCTGATGAGCTTTGCAGGTGGAGTTTGAATTAGTTTGAATTGGGATAAAGAACAAGAATGGTCAAGTGATGGCTTTCTATCCTCACAGTTTTGTCGAGCTTGGTTTTCAGGTAAAAGACAACAACGGTGCTCTGAGCTGCACAGGAGAATGATCAGGGTGATCAGTGAGGGGCTGTGAGAGGAGCGTGGAGCTGGTAAGCTCAGGTGGCTCAGCATGGCTCAGTGCAGTGGACTCAGAGAACGTTGAACAAGAAGGAAGCTAAAAGGAAGAGAGGAAGGAGAAGAGAAGCAGTCTCAAACCCTAACGAATTGTTGTCTGCGTGTTTGTGTTTGGGTGTTCTCCCTTGCTCATGATCTGTTCTTCCTTGAAGCTTTCTGCCTGAGGTGGTGCAAGGAGTGGTGCCTTGCTCTCAGGAAGCTGCTTGAGGTTTTGATCCATTTTGAGGCTGTGCTGTAAGGTTTTGTTTTTGTTTGCCTCAATCTCAGTTTCCCTTCTATAATCTCTGTGCTTAACATTTTATCTGTGAGATTGGTTATGGAGAGGTCACTCCACCGAGAAGGAGACTCATTTAACCGGTTTTTATCCGGGGTTTGATCTACCGAATATCAAGGGATCATCCACCTTACGGACACACCGAGGAGTAGGGGCAAGTTATCCCCGAACCTCGTACATCCTAGAGTCTGTATTGCTTTCCTTTTGTTAGTTATTTTCCGCTGCGCACTAACATTCTTGTGGAAGAAAATCGATTTTCAAGAGGGCTATTCACTCCCCCCCTCTCTAGCCATCTCCGATCTTCAACAGATCGTAGTCGATTATTGGCTAGTACCAAGGACAGTGATACGATTCATGGCTTTGAAAGTCGTCCAAATGATAGTTTGGCGTAGATAATTGATAGAAGCGAAGCTTGTTAGACTACACCATCCGTCAGGTATACATAATATAAGTGCTATTCTTAAATTTTAATTTTCAATTATGTCTTACACCTGTTATATCCTACATGGATGTGTTGCGAGTGTTATAATAATTTTATAATTATTATTTTTCTTCTACTATGCATGTTTATGAAACGTATAAATACGCACAACGCACTGAGCTCTGATAGGCTCTCGCAAGAGTACGGTTGTCGTCAAGTAATAAAAAGTTATTGAACCACAAATACCATGGAATTAATCACTAGACTAGCACAAAAAGAGTCGCGAGTGAATGAGTTTCGGTGTTGGGGCGAGAAAAAGGAGAACTGAAGGTCCTAATCCATGAATGAAAAGGAATCGACTATATGGCAGGTATGGGAAATGATCCTAGGATTTCGGATTCCTTGAGATTATGACTAATAGCATCATGGACGTTTTGTTATTCCTCAATGTTTATATCAATGTAGGGATTCTAACTAAGCTACCCAATTAGACCTCGTCAAGCTTCATCGGAATTAAATCATGATCCTCTAATATTATGATCACTAGTTCGAGATGATACCTAAATAGCCCGGTTCTATAGCTCTCCCGCTACCACCGGGCACTCTGAAAATACTATTGGTATCCTACTCTCTGTTATCGAGTACCCAATTAAGGACCTCTTCCTAGTAATTAATAACTGTTAGTTATCCCTCATAAGAATTTATTACAGTTTAAGAATATCCTTGGAAAGTCTGGTTAAAAAGGTTCACCTCCTGTCACAAGACACCCCGATCATATGATCCTAATATTTTCTATAAATCATAATTCACTCCCATCCATATGAAATCAAGCCTTTAAAATATCACTAAATACATACAAGACACAAAATTCCATATAACAAAGTATAAGCATGTCATAGAAGATAGAAAATAACAAATCCATCGAATATAATCATCTGATATATCTCAATTCCTCCTACATCCTAGAATCTAAGAGATCTACTCCATGATGGAGGGAATATAATTCGAGAAGGAAGAGGAAGAATTCATCTTTATTCTAAAATCCAAGAAAGAAAGGAAAAAGGACTTATCAATATGTACGGATCTTCCTTGAATTATGATCTCCTCATCAGCGGTGGATGGAAGCGGTGGAGTAGCCTCGGGAAGATAGATGTGATGGTGAATTCCCCTTCGAAACGTGGTTACGGTGCCTCCTTGTCGTCCTCTGGCGGCTTCCCCCAAAAGGATTTTGAAAAGATGTTTAAATGGGGTCCTAGCGTGACATGGCCGTGTTTCGTGGAACGGCCAAAAAACTCTGCCCGAACTCTTCGCTGGCACGACTCAAAGTAGGTCCGGTTCTGAGAGATAGGCACGACCTCTAGCAGTTGTGGTTCTGTTTCTGGGGCACAATCATGCCTTATAGGCACGGCCTGAGGCAGTTGTGGTTCTGTTTCTGGGGCACGACCATGCCTTGTAGGCACGGTCCAAAGCTGACTTGCTTCTGAGTTGAGAGCACGGTCTTGCTTGGTGGCATGGTTTGGAGCAGCTGCTCTTCTGAGAGCATGGCACGACTGTGCCTTGTAGGTATGACCCAGTCTTGGCTTTTATTGTTCTTCCTTCATTCTGCCTTATTTCACATCGATTTCCATCCTATAAATGTAAAAGTATGAGAGTAGACCTCCGAACTAAAAAATAAAGAAAATATGCCTAGTGCATGAATAAAGGATGCGATAAACATAGAGTATCAACATGAAAATGCATAAAGATATCCAATAAAAGTAGTAAAAATATATGCATACCCTACACACATCAAGCTCCACCTTACATCTTCTACCAAGGTCTTGCTATCTCCATAGCTCATCATCCTTTTTGATCCCTTGGGTGTCCCATATCACCTTTCACCGTACTCCACCAAATCCTAAGCTATCAAGTACCTATGGTTCTTGAAGGTGCCTGGAATTTCGTCCTGTTCAATTTCTGCCAGATAAAAATTTTACAGGGACGGAACCTTTCTAAGAAACCTACATCTTCGATCAGACATGTGCTTGATTGATCAAGCAAGTTCTTGACCAATCGAAACACACCTTGATCGAAGCATAAGATCATTGGAACTCTTGTGTTGGTATTCAGGATCCATACAAAGAAAACAACTTACGCAGCGGAATAAATAAATTGTACCTTTCCTTTGTAGATTGTTTAGAAGATGATTCGTTACTCGAAGATCTCTTGATCTTCTGTTGTATTCCTCTCTTCTTCTTGGACGTCGTGTGGGCGACGATCTACCAAGATGAATTCCACCCAACTCCTCTTTTCCTCTCTTCCAAACCGATGGCAACAAGAGGAAAAACTTCCTCTTCTTCTTCCTCCTTCTCTTCTTCTTCCTCCTTCTCTTCTTCTTCCTCTTCTTCTTCCTCTTCTCTTAGGCACCGGCCCTAGCAAGGAAGACAAGGAGAAGAGGGGATGAAGTGGGCGCCGGCCCTAGCAAGCAAAGGAGGAGAAACTTGGTGAAGAGGGCGCTGGCCCTAGCTTGAAGAAACAAAGTGAGATGTGGGGAATAGGGGGCGCCAGCCCTAAATAATAATCAAGAGCAAGATTAGTTGTATATTTGAGCCGCCTCCTCTCCTCTCCTTTTATAGTTTTGCCATCTTAGGAAATTTAGGAAAAAATAACAGAATTAATATAATTTTATTGGATAACAAAATTTAATAAAATTTTGTTGGATAATAAAATTTTGTTGGATAACAAAATTAACATAATTCTATTTAGGATTAACCGAATTCTTAACAAAATTCTAAACAAAATTCTTAACAGAATTCTTATTGGGTGGATATGAGGCTTTATCTAGAGGCTACAACAGAGACCTAGAGAAGGAATTGGTTTAGGCCTCTTGATGGGCTTGGGCTTCCTGTGTTCTCCCAAAACACCCAACTCAAGTCCATCAATAATAATTTATACCACTAAAGGGTTATTATTGAACTACCGCACCAATCTCATATTACAATATGGGCTTCTTCTTATCATGAGTGCATTAATCTCCCTATGTTTAAAGATATCGTATGTCCGTTAATTAATTGAATTACTGACAACTCAATTAATTAACTTCTAATTCCAAGAGTAGTACCACTCAATTTTATTATCATGCGAACTAAGTCCACCTGCAGGGTTTACATGATAATCCTTATGAGCTTCTCAAGGGGACATCATCAACCTAAATAATTAGGACACAAGTTTCTTCTATAATCAACAACACACCATATACATAGTATTTTCTCCCAACTTATCGGGCCTATTGATTTAACGAATAAATATCACCCTTTGATGAATTAAAGAAATAAATACTAAGTATATGTGCTTGTTATTATATAGGGATTAAGAGCAAGCACATCCATAACAACAGAGGTCTAGTTCGATTATATAGTCAGTATAAATCGAACGATCTCAAATGGTCCTGCTCAATACACACAAAGTGTACTAGTGTAATTTTATAGTCAAGATAAACTAATACCAATTACACTACAACCACTTTAATGATTTGTCTCTATTCATCTTGGTTGTGAGCTACTATTTATAATTTATAAGGAACTATTAACATGATCTTCTATGTGGCACCAGACACCATGTTATCTACAATATTAATTAAGTGGACAACTGCATTAACATATATAAGAATATAAAATGCAAACATTTGACCAAAGTGATTCTCATTTTAAATTATTTCAAAATAGATGCTCATATAAAAAGCTAGGCTTATAGTATACATCCCAACAGTTCTCCTAAGCCCTTGCACACTTAGACTCACATATTAATAATATAACAAGGCCTAATTTAAACTCATATGATAACACATCAAAATAACCATGGCTTAACCACTTGAGGTTCTAACAATCTTCTCATTTTTTATGTTATCAAAATTTTTAAAATTAGGGTAAAGTAACAAAATAAAAACACATGTAGATAATAATGAACTCAATCATAAACTCCTCTTGCATTTATACCTAATTTCCATTTTCTCCCCCTTTTGACAACAATAAAAAGATGGGGTCTAATGAACTCAAACTTTCCCCTATTTTTGGAAATATGGTAAAAAAATTCTTAATAATAGAAAATCTTGAAATTTTTATTAGGAGTAGAACAATATATTCTATCACTGAAAATTAATTTTCATCAAAAATTCCTTTTCATTAATTTTCTATTTTCAATATACATGATTTTACTTAGAAACTTATTTAAAAATTTCTACATGTCCAAAAATCATGAAATTTTAGCTAATGATATATTATATATTTCTAGAAAAATAATTCAAATAAATTTTTTAACAAAATATTTAGATTGAAATTTTTGGATTTTACTCATGCATATCGAGTCAACCATATATTCAAAATTTTCTTTTCCTTTAGTTGACTTTTCTAGAATTTTTTCTAAGTGGTTAAAATGGATTTCAAAATAAATTCATACCTACAATATTTATCAAATATGTTCTATGAATACAAAATTATGATATTTTCTAATTTGGCCCTTAGGATTTTTAAAATTATATTTTGATCCTCCATACTCTAATCTTTGTTGGCTAAATTTTGTTCTCAGGTTCTTTAAAAATAAATTTAGCTAATTTAAACTAATAGAAATTTTTTCTAAAGTTAGTTTTAAGGAATCTACCTAGTCCCTTAACCTTAAATTGTCATTTGATAATTTTTCAAATTCTTCTTTTGGGCATGACAGAGATAGTTGGTTTTCTAAATCAATTTTAGCTTCTTTCGATTCCATGCATTTATTTCTAACTTTACATAATGATCTGAAAAGCATCTTAATTGCATCATAAATTGATATGCGGGTAAATGTCTTATTTCAGTTACCATTTCGAATTCATATATCGAGGCTCCTCTTACACTATTGCTCTCTTCGGATGATGAGTAGACTTCTTCCTTCTCATGGATTGCCATGAATGCAAGTCCCACCATTTGTTCTGACCCTAAATCTTCTACGGACTCATCCCAAGTCACTTTTAGATTTTTATGCTTGGATTTTATAGGTTAATGGGTAAAAATCACAAGTTCACGACTATAGTTAAGTTATAAAAAATAGTGATCCTACAAGGGTTGTAAAATTGAGTACCAATCAAAATTACGAAGCAGACTATCTAGACAATCAAAAATCGCAAGAGTTGAGAAAGAAAAGGAAACAAATTGAGAAAAAACAAGGAGTTATAGAAAAAATCTGATTTTAGAAAATGACTCTAAGATTTTGATTTCATCACGATGACTTTAGACACCCTAAATACTATTTACTTACATACCTCAATGTTTATATGCATATAGGTGGTTATCTTGAGATACCAGTATAGACTTTTGGAATTATGTTGGTCTGCCTACATAAACGTAATGTCTACTTTCAAGGTAGCCTTATTAAAGCGATCACTTTCTTAGGGAGGCTCCTATCACAATGTCTTACAATCCTCAAGGTGCTATCCCTTACTTCATAACTCCGAATTGGGATAAACTCATTAGGCCCTGTGATAGCTAATGGGGTGTTCATGAGATTTTGGAATACTTTTGTGATCAATCCCTCATATCTAGGTCTTTATGGGTCAGATATTTGGGTTCACCATTTGGTCATTCCTCGCATCCCATTGTATATGAAGATGCACGGTTAGTATCAAAATCATGTATGCACAATAAAGTCAGATCATAGATAAACACATCATATGAGAAAGAAAGATAAATAAATAAATAAAATAAATATCACTAATTCATCGGGCTACTCCCTCATTCTAGAATCTAGAGAACTACTCCATCGAGATAGAGTTACAACCGAAAGAATGAGAAGAAGATATCCTATAACTCGAATCAAGAGAAAATAGAAGAGGAAGCTATGTTGTTATCGATGCCTTCAAAAGAATCTTTAAGCTCTAGAGCGGATGTAAACATCAACGACTCCTTGGAACGGCTCTCCTAGGGTTCTCTATCATGGGAAAACACCTCCTCCCCAGATCATGAGGCTCTTAAGGCTTTATAGCCCTCCAAACAGATAAATTCCATTAGAGATTTCCTATTCTATTGGGGTGTAACCATTGAAGCACGATGATGCTAGGTATCACAGTCGAGCCGTGTTAAGCGACAATGGTCAGGCTGTGTTAGGTGGCATGATCGACCATGCTAGGAGGCAAAAGATGGGGCTCGACTCGCCCATGCTCAATGGCACGGGCCAGCTGTGCCCAGTGGCATAGCCCAGCCGTGTCAGGCTCTATGGTGGATAACCAGGCATGACCTAGCAGTGTCGGGCTCTATGGTGGATAACATGGTTGTGCCTGATGGCACGGCCTGCGCATGCCTGCGATTGAGTCGATGGGTCTTCAATAGAGAATGGCACGGTCGTGCCGATGAGCATGACCTACCGATGTCAAGCTTTGTGGTTGTTCCATTTTTCATCTAACTTCAGATTGAAGAATATGCCCATGTCATGAGACACGACTAGAGCATGTTCCTTGTTGTAACTCTGGTTCCAAGGCTCTTTAGCTCCAATTAAGCTCCGATTTTACATCCTATCAATCAAAAAGCACAAAGAGCAGTTCTCTGAACTAAAAGAATAAAATTGATGTAAAAGAAATGAAAGTATGTAAAATATGTTCATGCCATATAACAAAATGAATGCACAATAGTATCAAAATCTATGCATGATACACACATCAAATGCTCACGGACTTAAACTTTTACTTATCCTCAAGAAAAATCTCAAATTTAGATCTATGTGTGTGAGTGATACATCATAGTCCCTAATGAATCAGTCTAGTCCTATCATGTAGTTTCACTCATGAACAAAGATCACCAAATTGTCTAAATGTGGCCAAATTGAAAGTTCTTTGTGCTCAGTGCAAAAAGTAATTTGACTCTTTCTAGTCTCAACCTCTAATCATAGTCAAGTCATTATGTCACCATGTTTCTAATGATTCCGGCAATAGGCACTTACCTGCCACATGATGGTCTGTCAATTTATCAAAATTAAAAATTTATTAATTATTAACCAAACCTCTATTTATCGTTTAAGTAGTATAACAGAGATCTGCGTTTCTCTCATGGACTCAATGATGAAAATTCTATCCTAAACATTTGGTGCGAGGTTTTTATTTGTTGATCATCATTATTCATTCCTAACTATTTACAAGATCCCTAACTATAATATTTATTTCTATTCCACATAAAATACAACAACTTTACAAAAGTTAGAACATGTTCATTATTTGATTCATGGCCATCACAACAATCATTCACTGATATAACACTAACATGAACTGGTTCAACAATAGCATTCATCAAACATACAATTATTCAACAACTTGTTCCATTTACAATAATAATAACTTATTACATGAACTTCATTCATACAAACTCAACATACAACATGCTTCTATTTATATAACTTACAACATGAATTCCGAGTCATACAACAGGTACAAATGACTTAACATACAACATACAAAATACAACATCACTCAACCAACATAAATCATACAACAATCAATCCTACAAATTACCAACATAATCAACACCATCTTATTAGAGGTGAGGTTATAAACAACACAGCAACACAACTGCACAACCGATGCAATCATCTTAGAAGTTATACAACAACACAACTTAAACATGTTCAACTCGAGTTCACCACTACAACTACACTGAATTCAACACAAATATCATTGATACACAAGCTCAACAATTCAACATGAATTCCATTTGTTATACAATACTTAGTTCATGTGCACATGACTCACAACAACACTTCAATCATATAGCCAGCTTCTCATACTATCCATGTACCCTTGAACAAACAACCATATTAACATCAATTCAACAACTCAAGCATTTACATAATCTCATCCAATTCAAACCAAAACCCAAATAACTTCATGCTATCAGAAATCGAACCAAACAACAGAGTTAGAATCAGTGTTAGTAATTAGGATCAGAGTAGGAATTAGGGTTAAAATCAAAGTTAGGAATTAGGGTTAAGATCATAGTCAGGGATTAGGTTTAGAAATTAGAGTTAGTTCATGGGGGGGTGGTTTCATTCAAATTAACAAATACAAAAGCTAACAACAGATGGGAGAGTTGAATGGAAATCAAGCTAGGGTTAGGGATTTCGTTTCCTGATTCATCACAGAGTGAGGCTAGCAACCGGAGGTGGATTTTTTTGCTAATGGAAGTGGTTCTCGCCGAGGTGATTACCGAGAGACATGGTCGGAGAAGATGAAGCTCAGGATCCTCAGCCGCTGCTCTGATGCCCTAATACAACCGCAGACAAGGATCAGAAAACAATGAATGAAAGAAACCTTACTTGCCCTTTTCAGTGTCGACGGAGAGGCAAAATTGCTCAAGTGCTCTACCACAACCGTAGACAGATGCCGGTGTGGAATCCTTGCTACAACCGTAGACAAGGTCTGGCCACCTTCGGAGCTTCTGTGGACGCGGAGGAGTAGCTGTCGTCGGCGCCTGCGTATAGGAACAACTGCTCATAGCGATAGAGCTTAACTGACAGGGGAGAAAAACTCACACCGGAATGCACCGCTCGTGGTGGAGGATCAAGCGGAGGATCGACGACGAATCAACCATCAAAGCTGTCGGCGCCGCCAAACTTTGATCGGGAATTGGGGGAAGATGAAGAAGCGGAGGCTCGGCGAAGATAAAGAACAGAGGAAAAATCACGAATTGAGGAATAACAGTAACCCTTAAATCTCGAGCCCCCGCTTCTCTGAGCTAATTTCGCATTGAACCGGGCTTAATCTGGGCTTGGCTTGATCTAGGCTTGGCTTAATCTGGGTTGAATGTAGTGAGTCGGCTGAATTGGGCTGAACCATTAATTAAACCAGGCTAAATGAATAGAAATGGACTAGATGAGTGATTTATAGTGGGTAAAATCGAATTTGAACTCATATTAAGCTTGATTGAACTATATCTCAATCCAAGTTGAACCCAAGCTCGAATCAGGATTATTTTTCTTTTAAATTGGACCTCCAAATATTGTTATCTTCAGCCTAATTTTTTGTAAAATAAAATATAACAAATTAATATTCATAAATTTTTATAAATTAATAAAAAATAGAATAAAGATTAAAAAAAAATTCATCCAAGATAAAAAATCAATCCAAAATCTAATTTATAACATGAAATATAACCAAAAATAGTTCAAAATAATCCTAATTAACCCGATCAAAATGCTAATTATCACCACACGCAAGGTTCGCCCCCCCCCCCCCCCCCCAAAGTGCTATGCACCATCTACACCAGGTCTTAAAGTAATACTCGATATTAAGAAAAACATGACAAGTATTTCTCCAGTAACATAACTCGATCTCAAAGGGTACCATATTGGTTCCACTCATGACAACTATTTTTTATCTTTTTTTTACACACTACATAATTTTTTTTTCTTCACACATTTTTTTTCTTATTCAAGATTTTGATTTTTTTTTCCAAAGAGTATCATGATATGAGTTTTTCTAGTAACCAAAATACAATGAGGGGTCACCTAGAAAACAAAAGTACTAATTTGATTCTATGAATCATAACTATTCTCAGATATATCAACTATTAAAATCAAGCATAATGTGAAAAGGGATCTAAACAACTATGTCAATACCAAACTCTTACGGTGAAAACACTGATCAAGTCATGCTACCACTAATAGAAGAAAATAGATCACTACGTATAGTAGCATACCATCACAAAAACATGAAATCTATCATGCTAGAATCATGCTATAAGAAACAAACAAACAATGCATGATGACATGGTAATATGATCATGCAATGAAAAGAAAATTTTATGATGCAAAAAGGAAACATGATAAAACTAACAAAACTAAACTAAAGAACTTTTAAAACAAATCAGCTAAACTAACAAAATATCCCCTCAAACTTGAACTCTTCATTGCCCCTAATGATATAAAGACTAATACAGGGGAGGAGGAGGGAAGTAAGGTAACTAAGGAAGATTATCTAAATATTTGTGCCAACTGTATATATTGTCGATTTGATGGTTGGTCCTCTACATCAAGTTGTGATATCGACAGATGTGCAAAAAATTGAGAAGTCAAATTCGGAATGTCCTGCAGGAGAATCATCAAAAGAAAAAGAATACCTAGCAGGGTTGAGTCTAGTCGACGGTAGACCAGGAAGTGCCATGGTGGCAAGGGCTGGTACAGCATTGGACAAGAGCCAATTGGCGTGATTTCGGATGGTGGTGAATTCGGGGTTTGGCAATCGAAGGGAGAAGTTATCCTTCAGAACTAGTCCATAACTCCCTCCATATCTAACAATCATTTTCATACCCAAACATGCCTCAAAATCAATCCTCGAAATACCATGAATAGCCTCAAGTCCATCAAGATCACAACCTAAGGTCATAGTAATCTGTAGGGATCTTATGAGAAAATAGCAAATAAATACAGTGAAAAAATTGATCCCTCTAAAGATCCATGCGAATACAGTATACATGTTTGATCAAGTTATCACCTTTGTTACATGAACAGAATAATCCTGACAACAACTTTGATTCTGTAGATCTCAGCATGATTAGACTAATCGTGCCTCTTTGGTATCCATACGAACACGTCCTTCGTTCATCGTACAAACTCAGTCTTCGGAGAAGAACCACTTTTATTGTGCTAGTAACTTGGATGGTTCAACTAAGAGGAGAAGAAGAGAAGACTAGAAGTGTTCATCCTTAAATGCATTGTAAAGAATGGCTTTTATGCTCATCCAATGAATATAAAAGGTTTTATGTCTTTTGCTCTCCCTTTCTTTAATGCTCCATTAATATCTATTAATGGACATTAATCTTATTTAGTGGTTGAGTCTAATCCAATGAGTCTAATTCGGATTAGACTCAATCCAATAATCCAATAGTTGGATTCATTTGAGTCTAACTCAATGAGTCTGATTCGGATTAGACTTAATCCAATAATCTAATAGTTGGATTCATTTAAGTCTAACTCAATGAGTCTAATTCGGATTAGACTTAACTCTATAATCTTAGGATCCATCATATTTTAGTCAAACTAAAATAAATCCATCTCCAAATCAACATGTTCTTTGTGTGTGACCCAATAGGTTCTTGTAACGTTGGCAATGTCTCTAAAACTATATTTTTAGATACATAAGCAATGAGTGACATCTAGCAATGCATCATTGCTACCCAATTGATGAGAATGTCAAGATCGACCTAACTTTTCTATATCTATTATATTGTATAACTTGGCCCTTCTATCCTCGATATTTAGATTGATCCATAAGGCATAGATCATGTCATCCCCTTATCAATCTTTATATTTTTTTAATCTCCAAGTAGATTCACTTAACCAAATGAGTTCAATATCTCATATTAACTTATTTGAGCATGGTCATGCATTTTAGTAGTCCTACTTAATCAAGGGGCTTACATATATCACTTCCATTATATGGAAGGGATAGATCCCATCTACATCACTTTTATCCCTTCGCATAACTTATTCCATATCTAGTGATCAACTTTATAGTCCATCTTGTTACAGGTGACGTTTGCCGAAACTAAAGTACACAACTCCTTATATAGGGAACTGTAATAACTTCAAATCTAAGGATTATTTAATTACACTAATAGTCACTATGAAAATGTTTAAGACACTCATATAACGATCCATAAAGCATTCTCATGGTGGATTAATTCAGTACATATTCTTTAATATATACTCATGTGTTAACTTGATATCTTATATCCATGACTTATGAGATTAAGTCATCAGTTGACCTATATGCTAATCTTAATGCATTAATATTGCCCTTGTATATTAAAGTTTGACTAAGAATAGTTAAGAATAGTGTTCTATATATATATCTACAGTCTTTCACTATCAATCAACTAATTGATATGTTGTAGACTAGAACTTCTACCCTAGAATATTATTAAACTTATTCATTTTATACAGATTTAAAATAAATATAATAACCATAAACTTTGTCTTTTATTAAAGAAGTATGATACAAAAGTTTCCTTGTCAATCATCTGATAATTAGTGCTAAGGCTATCACTAACATAATCTTTATAATCAGTCCACTAGAAATGATAGTCCCCATCGAGGCTTTTCTAATCTTGATGAGGTGTCGAATGAAATGGGATTCTGAGTCAATATTTACATTGTAAACCATGACCTAAAGAAGTAATGGCTCACTTTATCGCACCATCCCATCACTCTCTCCACGGCCAAAGATAGTGTAAGCCATAACTCAATGGAGATAGCAGAAAATATGATTTTGAAGGGTTGAGACTTTGGATCAAGAGAGGTCGTACTCTTCTATATCTGTGATTTCTTTTCAAAAGGAATCGTCGTTAAAATTTTTAGGTAGTCTCCTCTCTCCACAATCGGGCAATTCATAACACATATTAAACTCCTCCAAAGTCCACTCATAATCCTTATTGAACATCTGAAAAGCAATCCTTCCCTCACACCACCCTTCTCTAATTAAGATGTTGGCTTCCACAGAACTCAAAAATTCAAGGGTGACTCTAGGATAAGTGGGAAGTTTCATACTCATCAAATTATCCCATCCTATTCTATTGATCATCCAGTCAATATCATCCTTAATTCCTAGGGTTTCTAAGGTATGGTCATCTATATATTGGGTACTACCAATCTTACATTTAACAAGAATATCAAAATGAGTCTTATTCATAAAAAATAATTCTGAAAGAATTATTGTTACCCTCGTCACATGCCTTACGTTTGTCCTTGTCAAGCTTGAGGCATGGTCATTATTTGAAAGGTGTCTAAAACAATCGCCTTAGATAATGTTATATTTATTAGATAAATAAAATTATTATTTGAGTATACATTCTCTATGTATTTGATTAGATCTTAAACTCAATTAATGAAGTCCACAATATAATGCATAGCATGAGAGAAATTATGATTGGATTATAATTAGTGGATATTCTTCATGTGTAATTATGTACATTTTAAAATATTCCCTAGACGATGAATTGATGAGACTAGACAATATTGATTTTATAAGACTAGCATATGTTAGACTTCTTGGTTTAACTAAGCAGCTGATCCTAACTAGTTGGAAACATTGGGATGTTGAGAGTTAACATATGGATGTCAATTAAAGGTAACTAGTTCATCATATGTGACATGCCATGAGACTACATGTCTATTAATATCTCATTGCAGCTCTAGTGTAAATTTCCTTTGACTTGAGGTATTCAAGTCATCTTGGTCATAGAGACTTATACTTTGACATCTTAAGCAAACATCTCTTCAGTGGTGTGGCCCTAAGATGATTGGGTATAAGTTGAAGTGTCCGAAGGTGATTAAGTAACCCATAAAGGATTCACCACTCTTTTTATTAGGAGATGAATATCCTATGACCACTTGTCAGGATTGTTATGTTGGTGTAGGAAGCACCAAATGATCAAATTTTAGTTTTGATGATGGCACGAGGTTCAAGTTAAGTGTATGTTGTGTACTGACAAACTTATCTAGTGTGTAGGGAGCACATAAAAGTCCTAGTCGAGGCTAGGCAAAGTAAGTCCTAGTTGCGGCTAGGCAAAGGCAAGTCCTGATTTGGAGGATCAGGCAGAAGTCTTAGCAAGGTCAAGTGCACCAGGTGCAAGTCCAGGCAGGTCAGGAGGACTGGGAAGCATGGCAGAAATCCAGGCAGGTCAAGAGGACCAGATGCTTGGTGGAAGTTTAGATGGTTAGGTGGACCGATAGCCTAGTAGCAAATCCTGGGGGCCGAGGATCATGGCTAAGAAGAAAGTCCAATAAGTCTGGAGGACTTGTTGGAAAATTAAGATAAATTCTCCCGAGTGGAGTGGGTAAGGCGCATTCTCGGAGTGGAACAGTAGGAGTCGATCTAATCCAGGGTTTCACTGGAAATTTGAAGTTAAGACCACTTAACAGTTCAAAAACTGTTAATCCATTTCTATTACTTTGGTTTTTGCACTAACTTGTAATGCAGGATTGGAGAGGTGGGAACTTTGATTCCGGGCGACTCTATCCGGAATCCAAGCGACCGGAGGTCCAAGCGCATGGATTGTGAATCCAGGCGACTCAGAACCGGAAGCGATGAGGTGGCATTGTCCCAGTGGTTGGGACACCTCAGCTTCCAAGTCGACTGGATCGGTTCCAGGCGACTGGAAGTGCCGGATAAAGCAGCGACAGTTAAAGTTCATTGGAACCTCCACGTCAGCAGAGGCGCCTGGAAGGGGAATCTAGGAGCGACTAGAAGTGTTGAATTAGCAGCGTCGATGGCGGATCGGCAAAAAGCTTCTAGACAACAATTCAAAGCATTCCATAGCAAGCCGACGGTAATATGCACACGAACGACAACCCTAGAAGCCATCGTAACACTAGAGTTCTGCATTGCAAGCAATCTTCTCAACCTCCGGTGATCTGGGTAACGATTTATTGTATGCCTTTCATTAAAGTACGATAGATTTGTTATCGTATCAATATTTTGTAAATCGTTACAACTCCTTCTCCATAAGGAAGGAGTTAATTAGTGGATTGCTATACGTAAACGATCAAAGATCGTGAGCTTTGGAGTGGCAGCCAGTGGCTGTGAACCAAGTAAAAAGAATTGTGTCTATTGTGCTTCTTGTGTTCATGCAATTCTTATTTTCCGCTGCAACGTTAACTTTGATTTATGAGCATAATCGATGAGTTTATGAAAATTGAGAAAACGCTAAAAGATAGCACTATCACCCCCTCTAGCGCTCTCTACGATCCTACAATTGGTATCAGAGTGGGGTGCTTTAACTCAATGTAACCACTGGTCGAGCAAGTTTTCCAAAATTATTTTTTAGATTTTTTTGAATTTTTTAAAATTTTATTTTATTTTTTCCTCCCGCACTACTAATCCAAGACCAAGTCTTGGAACGAAGTTTTTGTTCTTTCTGTATGCTAGATAAATAGCCCACCAGGAAGGATTTAGTACTGCAAGGCCACCTCTATTCTTTGAAGAGGACTTCATCTACTAGAAAGGTAGAATAGAGTACCACCTGAAGACACAAGTGGAGATGTGGATAGTCATTCAGACGGGATTTACAATCCGACTAACAATGACAACCTACCACAGTCTTGCGACAAATGGGATGCGACCACGAGAAAGAAGATCGAGGCAGACTCAAAGGCAACCCAAACTCTACAATGCGGGTTGACCAAGGAGGAGTTGAACTGAGTCGGACCCTTCATAAGTGCAAAGGACTTATGGAATAAGCTAATCAAATTGCATGAAGGCACCTCGGACACGAAGGTCAGCAAGAGAGACCTGCTATTGAATAAACTCTACAACATCCGTATGATGGACGGAGATCGGCAAGCGCTTTACATGCCAGAATACAAGATATCCTAAATAGCCTTCATGCAATCAGACAACCGGTGGAGAACCGAGACACAATAAGGTACGCTTTGAAAGCATTCCCGAGGAACACTTTGTGGGCATCTATGGTGGATGCTTCAAGGTCTCTAGGGACCTTTCAAAAGTTAAATTAGATGAATTATTTTTAGAGTTCGAGTTGCATGAACAGACTAATGTTGAAGTGGAAGATAAAGGTGTAGCCCTTCTTGTAGGTACCTCCAAAGAAAAGAAAATCAAAAAGGCGATAGAAGAATCTGACTCATCAGACTTTGAGAGCAACGACGAGGTCACAACGGAGCTGGTGAACTTGGTCCGCAAGATGATACAGAAAAGCGCGGAATCAAGGTAAAGAACTAGTACAAAAGTCAAACACCAACCAATCTTCAACCGACAAAGTGGATCTAAAGTGTTGTGGGTGCAACAAGAAAGGACATTTCAAAGCTGAGTGCCCAAATCAGAAGAAGGAACGAAGATCCAAGAAGAAGGTGTTAAAGGCCACATGGGACGAATCATCATCGGAGGATTCGAATGAAGAACCTACTGACAAGCTTCCTCGCACTTCCAGCACGGGACGAACCAACGGAGATCGATAGCGAGTCGGACACAGACTCGAGTACAAGCCATGGATCAGCATCCATTTTCGAAGGTTCCAACACCGCTGTAAGTTTTGAAAAGTTATATTCTATAATTGTTAGTTTAACAAAGAAATTGGCTAAGTTTGATGCCTTAGTTGAATCGTTCCAAGAGGAGGTAGCTCTCCTCAAGGAGAAAGTCAACTCTGGATCGTCAACTGAAGTCACTCAAATTGAGGATTCGACTCAAGTTCAACTTGAGAAAGAAAATTCTCAATTGAAGCTTCAAGTTGACGATCTAAAAAGATTGCTTGAAAAATTCACCTCAGGATTTAAGTATCTTGACATGATACTTAGAAACCAAAGGGCTGGATACAATCGATCGGGTATTGGACACAAAGCAAAAAATAGAGCATTCATGACATTACTACACAGACCTAAGAAACCCAGAGTCCAAGCATGGGTTCCAAAGTCCAAACTGACAAATCCAGTTGGAACGAACCAATTCTGGGTCCCCAAGGATCAAATACATTATTTGATCAGACCCAACAAGGGTCATGATCCATGATGGATCTAAAAACATAACTAAACGATTGTCTGTAATTTTTTTTATTTTTTATTTATTTCTGCATTAGAATAACCTAGGCTAGGTAAGGATAAATATTTGATTAATTCTTGCCCAACATAGTACCAGGGTGGGGCGAGATGATAGTATGTTAGGAAAACCCAGTTTAAGTAGTCAAGTGGGGTAAGGAGTACCTTACTTGGTCTACTTAGGTAGGTCAAACTAGTCGAAGCTACCTCGCCACATCCTAGACTAGTTAGACCAAAGTTTTTCTCTAGACTAGCTAACCATATAATTTTCAAAATCAGCTTTGTCTTAAAAAGTGGTTGTTGTTCTGATACCCAAGAAGGCCCTTGTGCCTCACCACGGCCTAGAAGCTGATCCTTGAAATGTATGTTTAGAAAGTCGAACGATTAAACTTGAATCTAACTCAAGATTACTCAAAAATAGATATCTAAAAATTAATTAAATAAGATAAAACTGAAAAATCATCTCACAAAACATATAGGATTAACTGTGTGATAAACTGATCCTGAAATGTATGTTTAGTCAAACGATTAAACTTGAATCTAACTCAAGGTTAATCAAATAATAGATAGCTTGAAAATTAATTAAATAAGATAAAATTGAAAAATCATCTCACAAATACCCATAGGATTAACTGTGTGATAATCTAGACATGAGTGAGATGAATTAGGTGAAATTAATTGATTAATTAATCAATTTAGAAATCAATTTAATTAGTAAATGTTAAATAACTTCAATTAATTTTAAACGTAAATTAAGTTTAATAAATATTAATTAAAACATAATTAATTATTAATGTAAACATTAATTAACCATTAATTTAAACTAATTTTAATCTTAATTTATTTCAACCAAATTAATTTAAACCAATTTTAATCTTAATTTATTTCAGCCAAATTAATTTAAGCCAATTTTATCTTAATTTTTATTTCAACCAAATTAATTTAAACCAATTTAATTTTAATCAATTTCAACCAAATTAATTTTAATCAAATTTAATTAATTTTATCTTAACTTATATTAACCAACTTTAACTAATTAATTTTTATTAATTTAATATTAACCAACTTTAACTAAATTAATTTTTACCAAATTTATCTTAACTAAAATTAATTACCTTAACTAAATTAACCAAATCAATTTTTACCTTAATTTTACATTAACTATAATCAATCAAAACCTAAGTTAAAAACTTAATCAATTAAACCCAACCCAAATAACTCGAAACGGACCCAAAAAGCCCGGCCCAGCCAAATCCAGGCGCCTGGAAACCAAAATCCAAGCGCCTCAAAACTGAAAAATCAAAAATCGATCGTTGTTTTCGCAGGCACCCTTGATTTTCTGACTCCAGTCGACTGGAATGAACGTCCAGGCGCCTCGAACCGCACCTTTCCAGGCACCTCGATTCCTCTTCCAGGCGCCTGGAACACGTTTATAAAAGTAACCACGGCCCCACACATTTTTACCACATGAAAAGCCCTTTCTACCCCCATTTCCCCCATCTCGCGGCGCCAGCAATGCTCTAGGTCATCAGGTCTATTATTATACTACTAAAATGCCTAGTTAATCCCCTAAAAACACCCTCAAATTAATTAATTTCATTTTTAGTAATTAAAATTGCTATTTTTATGCTTTAGGATTAAGAAAAGGGGTAATGAGGCTAGCCCCTCTAGGACATCCAGTTCTGACCCCAGGTTCCCTACAGAGGAACTTAGGATTAGGTTTAATTCATTATCTTTCATTCCATTGCATTCTAGGTATATCTGTAGGATATTTTTTGCACGCTCATGCATTCCCTTGGTGGAGGTCATAGAGCATTATGACCTTCATCAACTAGTTTATTGTACTAGCCCGGTTAACACGAGTTTGTGTGCCGAGCTGTATAATAATCTAGTTCAGGTCGATGACCTGACCTACTCCACCCGCGAGTTAGGGGGAGGGACATTTCCATCTCACCTGCCATCATTAGAGATTTTCTAGGACTCCGCCCATCTCAGTGTCCATTTGCATGCTACCCACCTAGGGATGTACCTTTTGGGGATCCCTACTCTCATGTTACTTTAGACCTCATGCATTTGTATTTTTTCGAGGAGGAGCGGGTTCCTACTGTGACCCAGTTCTCCTCTATCAGACTTAGAGTACAGGACTATGTCCTGTATAGGATATTAGTTACATGCATTCTACCCCTGACTACCAAGGACGTCACTATGATGCGACCATTCCATACATTTTTACTTTATGCATTGATCCATAGGTTTGATGTAGGCATTAGTCTACATATGTTTCATATCATCATTTACTCATCCACAGTTACTACTAGCAGGAGGGTTCACATGCCCTACTGTCATATTTTGACTGCATTATTAGCATCATTAGGATTTGATGTCAACGATGGTGATATCAAACCACCTAGTGAGTATGACATACTAGGAGTTATAAAATTTTCATTAGCTGGGGTCAGTATAGATGAGGATGAGGTATTATCCTAGAGATGAGGGCCCCAACCCCAACCCCAGCCACCACCACCACCACCACTAGCCGTCGACGTGGATGACGACGACTTAGACTTAGAGGAGTTACTCCAGCTTCCTCCACCCCATCTCCACTGACTACTGATCAGCGACTGACCAGACTTGTGGAGACCATTCAAGGTCTATAGCAGTCTGTGCTCAGTTGACTTGATACTCAGGATGCGAGGATGCTAGCCTAGCATGTGATTTGATCGACAGACAGACCCAGTTGATGGATATGCTTAGGGCTTGGACTATGAGTCATCCACCACCACCACCCAGTAGACATATTATTGATAAACATGTTTTGACTATTGACAGTATTAGGAACATTGTATACACATTTTAGTATTATCTTTGGATGAAGTAAGTGAAGTCTAGTCAGACTAGATAACTAGCAAGAAGACCTAGTCGGTTAGACTAGGCAGTCGAAGTCCTAATCTAGACGATTGGGCAAGGGAAGTCCTGGTGAGTCTAGGCAAGGAAAAGTCCTAGTTGTAGGCTAGGCAAAGGGAAGTCCTGGTTTAGAGGATCAGGCGGAAGCCTTGGCAGAGTCGAAGCTGTAGGTGCCTGGAATTTTGTTCCGTTCAATTCTTGCCACACAAAAATTTTTAGGAATAGAACCTTTCCAAACAACCTACGTCTTCGATCAGATATGTGTTTGATTAATCAAGCAAGTTCTTGACCAATCAAAGCACACCTTGATCGAAGCATATGATCTTGGACTCTTATGTTGATATTCAGGATCCATACAAAGGAAAATAAAAATAACTATGTAGTGGAATAAATAGTTGTACCTTTCTTCTTTGTAGATTGTGTAGATGATTGTACGTTACCCGAAGATCTCTTGATCTTCTGCTGTATTCCTCTCCTCTTCCTGGACGTCGTGTGGGCGATGATCTACCAAGATGACTCCACCCAATTCCTTCTAATTCTTTCTTCTAAACCGATGGCAAGAACTCAAGCTAGATGTTTCTCCTTCTTCCTCTTCCTCTCCTTCTTCCTCTTCCTCACATTCTTTCTCTTCTTCTTTCTCTTCTCTTGGCCGTCGGCCCTAGCAAGGAGGAAAGCCCCTTGTGTGCTGGCCCTAGCAAAGAAAGAAAGGGAAGGCTTGGGTGTCGGCCCTAGCACACAAAAGAAGGAGGAAGAAAAGAGAGGGAGCCAGCCCTAGCACAAAAGGAAGAAATTGTTTTTGTGCCGCCGACCCTAGCAAACAAAAACAAGGATTAAGAGATGTGTTTTTGCCTCTTCCTATCCTCCCCTTTTATAACTTTGCCATCATAGAAATTTTAGGAAAAAATAACAAAATTAATATAATTTTGTTGTATAACAAAATTTACATAATTTTGTTGGATAAGGATAACAAAATTTAATAAAATTTTGTTGGATAACAAAATTAACATAATTCTTATTTAGAATTAATCGAATTGTATTAACTGAATTCTTAATAGAATTCTAAACAAAATTCTAACAGAATTCTTAATAGAATTCTAACCGAATTCTTAACAGAATTCTTAACAGAATTCTAACAGAATCTCATTGAGCAGATACGAGGCTTTATCTAGAGGCTAGACAAGGACCTAGAGGAGGAATTCGTTTAGGCCTCCTGATGGGCTTGGGCTTCCTGTATTCTCCCCGAACACACAACTCAAGTCCATCAATAATAATCTATACCACTAAAGGATTATTATTGAACTACCGCACCAATCTCATATTACAATATGGGCTCCTTCTTATCATGAGTGCATTAATCTCCCTGTGTTTAAGATATCGTATGTCCGTTTAGATAAATTATCGAAACTTTTCTGATGTTGATAGAATTTTCTCCGGAAGCTTCACAAGCTCCCAGAAAGTTAACATCTGATCATTAGACGACCGAGATTAATCGACAACAAGCCTTTTCTCAGCAACGTTCAATAACGACAATCAACGAGATCCGGAACCGAAAGCTACACTAGCTTCCCACTGGATTGTTAACATTGGTGACGAACTCTTCACAAGGAAGAAGAGGGCTCCTTTTTGCCCTGTTACGATCACCGGAGTTGATAAAAGAAAAAAGGGTCGATGCTGGTTTCATGGGGAAAAACAGAAGTGGTGGTTGGGAGAAGCCACAATGCTTAAGAAGGAGAGGTTGGCGCTAGGAGCAAGGAGAAGCAGCCAGGGGTCCGCAACTAGCAAATCAGCAACGCCCTCCTCTGGTTTCTCGCAATTCTCAACAGGGAAGAAGCCCTCACATTGGGGTTTTCAATGCTCGCATAGAAGAACCCAAAGCTGGTGCGTCCACAGGGTTGTGACCTTCTCGTCCTAGCCGTGAGCCACCTTTGCAAGAAGTCAAAATTGGAAGATGGCGGAGTATCGCGCTGGGGAAGAAGAACAAGAGCATTGGCTCTTTGCTTCTCCGGCAAGACGCAAGGATCATCCTCCAACAGCACGCGCGACATAGGGAGAAGCCCGTCGTTGTGCCCTTGCTTACAAAGGAGGAGTAGTGGCTAGGGTTCTTAGCTCCTTCGATGGCCTACCAACTTCTCCAGCGGCCTTCGAGCAGCAACGCCGGCAGCACATGGCTGTGCCTACCAGGCACGGCCGTATGACAGAGCGTGTCTAGCCATGTGCCCATGGCTGTGTGACTAGACACGGCCATGTGGCAAGGACCTGATAATGGGGGCATATAAATACCCCTCTTATTTGCCCTAAAAAGGGGAGAGAGAGACCTTGAGAGTGATAGTGAGCCACTGTAGATGCCATTCGGAGCAAAAATCGATGATCCATCCATCCTTTCGGGCCTACTCCATCGCATCCATCCACCGTCGACTAGGAGATTGCAAGACGAAGAAGAAGACATCCATTGATAAGTTTTATTTTTTTAATCTCAGATTAGGATCTAAAATGTATTTCTTTACATCTTCTTTGTGTTGTATCCCCTTTGTCATGGAGTCAAATCTTAGATTCTAGAATATAGGAGGAATCGAGGTGTATTATGGATGATGGTAACTATGGATTTGTGTTTACCATGTTCTATGATATATTTGTGCATTTGCTTTATGGATATTGTGCCTTGTGCTTATTTGATGATATGAATGTGAATGGTATGAATCTATAAGGATGAGTGTGAGTTGTGGTTTAAGGAAATTTTAGGATCGTATGATCGGGGTGCCTTGTGACAGAAAGTGAACCTTTAACTGGACTTTCCGAGAAAATTCTTAGGTTGCAATGAATCTTTATGAGAAATAGCTAATGGTTATTGATTATTAGTGAGAGGTCCTTAATTGGATACCCGATGACAGGAGTAGGATACTAGTAGTATGCTGGAGTGTCCAGTGACAGCGGGAGAGCTATAACCAGACTATCTGGGGTCATCTCAAACTAGTAATCGTAACGTTCGAGGATTATTGATCTTATTCTGAGGAAACCTGACGAGATCTAATTGGATATTTTGGTTAGAATCTCTATAAATGTGTAAACATTGAGGAATGGTAAGGAATCCATAATCAATCAAACATAATCTCAAGGAATCCGAAGTCCTAGGATCATTTTTTCTAATCCTATCACTAGTTGATTTTACTTCGATTGAGGTTTAGGAGCTCGACTACACTCTCACTTTCCCCATCTCAACCCAAATTACGTGATCTTTCCACTCTTCTTGTGTTAGTTTAGTGATTGATTCTTCAATCCCTGTGGTTCAATATCTTTTATTACTTGATGACATTCCGTATACTTGCGGAAGACCATCAACCGACCATGTGAAGCCTCTCAAAATTGCAATTTTGGCCACTAACTTCAGTCGATTGAAGCGGGTAGGGAAACTCCATCGTGACTCTACGTGAGCGTCGATCGTCGATTTCTCCTAGATTGCCGCTTCGCTTCTTCTTCTTCCCAGTGAGGAAAAGATCCAACTGATGGTGCCTTTCCCTTCCATGGTCGACGGCTGATGTCGCCTTTCCCTTCCACGACCAGCGGCTTGTGAAGCCGAGCTCGCTTTCCAAGATCGACAAGTTGAGAAGTTATTGCTGTCGAAGAAGGGCCTCTACTGGAGAGGAGCTGTTGTCGGAGTTGATGGTGGAGAGGGATTGTTGTCGGAGCCGCTGCCACGTCGATGTCGAAATTGCTACCGAGTTAAAGTAAGGGTTTGCCGCTGAGAGCTTGTGAAGTGATTGGCGAACATTCCACCAACGTCGGAAAGGTTCCAACTATTTATCCTTTTGTCGGCGATCAAAGGTTGACCATCGAAACCTACACCGGGAATATGATTACTAGTGATAGTTATAAAACCTTGAAAAATGGTCATGACAAACATTGTTGCATGTTTTCTAAAATTATATTTTTTTCTCTCATATCGACTGTTGCTGATTGTCGACTAGTATTAAAGACGGTGATGCAAAAGTCAACCAAACGAGGGCTTGACGTGGATCACTAGTAGAGGCGAAACTTTGACAAGGGTCGCTCGATTGATGCCAACCCCGCTCAACGTCATTTATCAGGTACACATAGAATATTTATTATTCTGTAAAATTTTAAATTTCTAGCTTTTCCATGTACCTGTTATTTCCTGTATTTGCATATGTGTATTGTGATAATCAATTTTAATTATTATTATATTTTCGCTGTGTATGTTTGTGAAATGTGTGAACACGCGCAATGTACCGGGATGATTCCAACAACGATATTAGAGCCTAATAGTGCAAGACATACATGTAAAATAGTTTTATGTGTCGTAGTTAGTCATAGATCTAATTAATAAAATATTATAATTTAATTTAGAATTTTTAATTATAAAAATTTTCTAATTGGTTAGGAGATTTTATATTAGAAAAATTATTTCCTAATTAATTAGATTTTTTTAATTAAGATTTTTATTTCCTAAAAGAAAATATTATGATTTAATTTAAAACTTTTAATTATATAATTTCCTAATTTATTAAGAATTTCAAATTAGAAAAATTATTTCCTAATTTATTAGATTTTTTAATTAAAATTATATTTTCTAAATTAAAATATGTAATTAAATATGAAAAATTATTTTCTAATCTAATTAAAGAATTTTAATTTATGAAATTAGATTTTTAATTATATTTTATTAAATAAGATTTACAATGATTATGACTAGAAATAGTCATAATTAGTTGCATTAATTATATCATGTCATGTCATTCGCTATGATTAGTTGCATTAATTATGTTATGTCATTTATTATCATATCTTGTAGATATTTGTATGAAAAGAGGATGAGACTTGGAAAAATCCCTTATAAAATAATTAAAGTTAACACCTTTCGCTAATATGGTTACCAGAGTTTAAATTCTTATTTGGGTTGTTCGACTCTCTCCAAACCTGGCTTGAAATTAAATATGTTCGAACCATCAAGATATGATCTTATGATTAGCGGGCTGACTTTAACTTGAATCGTTGAGTTAGACTCTCTCCAAGGTCAATGTGGATAGAGGTAAAGTTGGGTGTTATACATAAAATGTATATGTATTAATGTGTTAACAACCCGATGTTTATGTGAACATTTAAGTAGCAGATAGCATAATGTGATAGTTATATATATATTATACGTAATCGGTATATGATACCTACCATTATAGTTAAGAATAGCTTGTTGAACTCTCTCCAAGGTTGTTATTATCTATAAGTGGATATCAACCTATTTGGAGTGTACCTACTATCACTCAAATTCAGAGTAAAGGTTTTTGAATTCGTAAAATAAATGAGATCAATTAATGTATGTAAATACATTGCAAATCATCTCTTATATATATGTTTGATTATATTTCTAGATTTAATTGATTACGCATGTTGTCTTTTAATTGTGCATAATTTAGGATACCAATAAGTTGACTGACCCTAACCTCTTTGACTGATATAGGAATTTGAGAATTGTTATCAATTCTAAAATTACAAACTTTATCTTGAGTCTATAAAGAGAAAGTAGGCATGTGATGCCTCATTCACTTGAGGTAATTTCATAATTGAATGTCATAATATTTTCTCAGAGACTCGAGTATTGGATACTGGATGCGGCTCTAATATATGTGATGACATATAGGGCTTAAGGAATAGTAAAAGACTTGTCTTAGAATTGAAAATTATTACTATGTTCCTATTTTAACAAAGAATATCCTTTTTATTTTTTGCTTAAATAGAAAGGGTCAATTCAATTTTAGTAACAATTGTTGTTACCTAATTTTGAATAGAATTCTTTATAAGATTGAAATATTAAGTAATAGTATCTACGTGTTAGATATTTCCAACAAGGTATTCAATATCGAAACAAATAACAAGTGTGCTCAAAAAGATAATCAATTAACCTCTTGCTCACGGTATTATCGTCTTGACCATATAAGCAAGAAATGTATGATTGAACTTCAAAGGGTTGACAGTTTGGAATAATTTGAATTATATTCATTTAATACATGTGAATCATGCTTTAAGGACAAGATAATTTAATTACCTTTTACCTAAAAGGGTGAACTAGTGGGATAGATACTTGGCTTATACATACCGATGTGTGTGGTTTAATGTCAACTCAAGCATGAGGAGGTTATAACTATTTCATTACCTTTATCGATGATCATTCATGATTTGGGTATATGTATTTAATGAAATACAAATCTGAGGCCTTTGAAAAGTTCAAAGAGTTTAGAATTGAAGTAGAAAAATAGCTTGATAAAAGTATTAAAATACTTTGATCCGATCAGGTGGTGAATACTTAAGTTGAGAGTTTCAAGATTATCTTAGAAATAATGGAATATTGTCTCACAAGACTCCGTCGTATACGCCCATGTATAATAGTATATTTGAGAGGCAAAAGTGAACCTTGTTGGACATGGTGAGGTTAATGATAAATCATGCAAATCTTTCTAGATTTTAGTCAATGCACTTGAGACAACTGTTTATTTGATAAACAGAGTCTTGACCAAGGTAATTTTCGCTACTCCATACGAGATATGGAATAGTAAAACCTTACTTATCTTACTTGAAGATATAAGGTTGTCCTACTTATGTGAAAAAGATTGTATCAGATAAGCTGGAAGCTAAATCTGATAAATATCTATTTATTGGATATCCTAAGGAAATGAGGGGTTACCAATTATATTCTCCTATGGAACAAAAGTGTTTGTTTTAAGGAATACTATATTCATAGAAAAGTTTCTATTGCAAGAAATAGCGGGAGTAGAGTTAAACTTAGTGAAGTTCAAGAAACTCAAATAGACATTAATGAGACACATTAATGAGACACCTAGCAAGAACCACAACCAATTACTCGATTACTCATATTGATAAGTCATCAGTTGAACCTATTGAGACATAACCTCTTCGTAGATCCAGTAGGACACACAATATTCCAGAGAAATATGGATTTCTCATAAGTGAGTTTGATTTCTCATGAAATCTGACAAACCCTTTGTGTATAAGAAGATTAGTGGGAGTGCGATCGTATTCTTGTGATTATATATTAATAACATATTAATGATAGGAAACGATATACCTATTCTGTAGTCAGTCATATGGTTAGTCAAATGCTCTCCATGAAAGACATCGAAGAAGCAACCTAAATCCTCAGGATTAAAATATATAGAGATAGATCGAAGAGGTTGTTTGTTTCACAATCTACATATCTAGACAAGGTGCTAAAATAGTTTAGCATGCTTGAATCTAAGAAAGGTTACTTACCCATCATGCATGGGGTTCACCTTTCGAAGTCTACATGCCCACGGACAAAAGACGAGAGGATTTACATGAGAAAAATTCCTTATTCTTTGGCAATAGGATCTACCATATGTGCTATGATATATACGAGGCTCGATGTATCATGTGCTCTGAGTGTCACGAGCGGATACTAGTCATGTCCAGAAATGGATCATAAGGCGACTGTCAAAATGATCCAAAAGTACTTACGAAGAACTAAGGATGTATTCTTGGTATATGGAGATGGTGATATGGTTATATGTGGGTATATTGATGTCAGCTACCAGATAGACAAGGATGATTTCAAGTCCCAATCAGGGTACATATTCACTTTAAATTGTGATGCAATAAGTTGAAAGCATTTCAAATAAGACACCATTGCAGCTTATAAAGTAGCAAACGAAGAGCAGTTTGGATCAAAAAGTTCATCACTGAACTTAGAGTGGTTCCAACTATTGTTGAAGCATTATTTGTTTATTGCGACAATAAGGGAGCAATCGCGCAGACGATGGAACCTAACTCTCATTATCTCTAAATATGTGCTTCGGCGACATTAATTGATCAGAAAGATCATCAATAGAAGAGAAATATAAATTGAGAAGATTCCTAGTGAAAGGAACCTTATGGATCCTTTAATCTCTACCTCAAAGTAAATTTGAGGAACACAAAGAGACACGTGGTATTGGATATCATAGCGATTGACCTTAGGCCAAGTAGGAGTTTGTTATATTTGAAAGGTGTCCTAAGATAATCGCCTTATGGTTATAATATTTATTAGATAAATAGAAATTCACTATTTAAGTGCACATTCTCTATGTGTTTGATTGGATCTTAAACTTATTTACTGAATGTCCACAATACGATTTATAGCATGAGAGAATTTGTGAATGGATCACAATTTATGAGCATCTCTACATGTGTAATTATGAATATATTAAAAAAATAAAGCTACTTGTCACAACAGATTCCCATCACAAATTTTGTGACGGGAATCTGGACCGTTCGATTTTAAAGTTTAGATTAAATCCAGGCCGTAGATTGAATGGATGATTGCGATAACCTGAATTTAATCTTCTATTTTAAAGTCGAACGGTCCAGATTCCCGTCACAAATTTATGACGGGAATCTGTTGTGACAAGGATCATCTCTAGTCATATTAAAATTATCCCTAGTCGATGAATTGATGAGTGTGGACATCATAAATTCTATTGAGACTAACACGTTTTAAACTTCTTGGTTTGCCAAGTAGTTGTTCTCACTGGTTGGAGATATTGGATGTTGAGAGTTAAACGTGGATACTAGTTAACGGTAACTAGTTCATTGGAGTAACCTGCCTTGAGACTTCATATGGTTCTATACATATGTTAATGAAGATCTTAGTGCAACTTAAGTGCGAGTTTCCTTTGACTTGCGGTATTCAAATCACCTTGATCATGGAGGCTTATAATTTGACATCTTAAGCAAACATCTCCGAGGAGGTGTGGACCAAGGATGATTCAGTATAAGTCAAAGTGTCCGAAGGTGTTTGAATAGCCCATAGAGGATTCACTACTCCTTAGAAAAAGAGATATATACCCTGTGGTCGGTTGTTAGGATTGTTACTAAAAATCTTTGGCCAAAGCATCATATGTCAAGAGTATGGTACTCTTGGACACATGCACAAGTAACTTGAATCCATAAGACAAGAAAGTAAGCTTGGGTTAGGTGTGATGTAGTCAGCCTAGTGGGGAGTAACACATACAAACCATGTCCTGAACCAAGCGGGTATAAGACGGTGAAAGGAATGAGACACGTTTCATTTTAATTACTGATGGATTTAGAAATTGTTCTAGAATCAATCGTTAATTTTTTGATCAATTGGGGATCATGATGTACTACTAAGTGTCACTCATGATCATTCTACAATTAATGGTTAATTACGGACGACTAACATAATCGGGAACCTATTGGGTCACATGCACTACAAGTTCTCCGAAGGACTTAAAATGAGTATGAGAATTAAATTCTCAGATCAAGAGAAATAAAGTTTGGTTAGACTGGACAAAGGCAAAATAGTGGATTTTATCTTATGAAGACAAAAGAAATAAAATTGGTTTGATTCGAATCGAAGGTGCTTTGATTATTGAACCAAGTGATTAAATTTTGAATCAAATTAAACCAACTTGATTTGATTCATGATGAAAGACATTTTAGCAAAAAAAAAAAGAGATGAGAGGCTTCGTCTTGTGAAGACATAGTGAACAAAACTGATTTGGATCAAATTGGAGATTATTTGGTTATTGAACCAAGTGATTTTGTTCTTGAACCGCATTAAATCCGGTCCAATTTGCTACAGTGTCGGTTCGGTTCGCAACAGTAGCAAGGCTGAACCGGTTTAGGGCTTCTTCATTTTTTTCTTTGAGTTTTCTCTTCTTCGCCCGACGCCACAAGCCCTAACGTGATTTCCTTCTCTCAGTCGGCCACTGCATGCACCAAAATTGCGTTAACACGATTAAAGGCCATCGTGTTGAACAGGGGTGAAGGAGGTGGAAACCCTAACACGTCACCCTTCCTAATTGCGCTAGCCTCCTTCTCGCGAGAGCTTGCGAAGGTGAAGCAACCATAGAACCCTAACCGAGCCGCTGGCTTCAGCTAATCGACGTGGGAAGAGGAGAGCCATGCACCGTCCACCGGAGGAAAACAGAGGATCATGTTCCTCTACTCTTCTTCTTCCCGAGGGTGCAACGCTGGCCCTTGTTTCTCGTCTGCGCAAGGGCGCCGCCAAACCTAGCTTCCCATTTGCACGAGAGTGCTGCCGGAGCTGCCAGCTGTGTCATCAGCCGAGGGAGAAGGAAGTCAGAATCAAGGCACCGATCCTTGGCTCTTCCCAACCGACCACGTGAAGCCTCTCAAAATCATGTTTTTGGCCGCTGGCTTTAGCTGATCGACAGCCAATCATTGGTTTCTCCCAGATCGCCGCTTCTCTTCTTCTTCCTCCCCCATGAGGAAAAGATCTAGCTGATGTCGCCTTTCCCGTCCATGGCCAATGGCTGATGCCGCCTTTCCCTTCCACGGCTAGTGGCTTGTGATGCTGTCAGAGCTCGCTTTCCAAGGCCGACAATTTGAGAAGTTGTTGCTGCGGGAGAGGAGCTGTTGCTGGAGTTAATGCCAAAGAGGGATTGTTGTTAGAACCGCTGCCATGTCGATGTTAGAATTGCTACCGAGTTAAAGTAAGGGTTGCTGCCAGGAGCTTGTGAAGCAACCAAAGAACATTCCACCAATGTCGGAAAGGTTTCGACTATTTATCTTTTTGTGGGCGGTCAAAGGTTGACCATCGAAAACTACACCGAGAATACGATTATCGATAGTAGTTATAAAACTTTGAAAAATAGTCGCGACAAACGTTGTTGCGTATTTTTTTAAAATTAGGTTTTTTCTCTTGAATCGATCGTTGCTGATCGTCGGCTAGTATCGAAGATGGTAATATGATTCATGATTTTGGAAGTCGTCCAGACAAGGGCTTGGCATGATTACTAGTAAAGGCAAAACTTCGATAAGGATCACTCGATTGATGCTAATCCCACTCAACATCATCTATCAAGTACGCATAGAATATTTATTATGCTGTAAAATTTTAAATTTCTAACTATGCCATGTACTTATTATTTCCTATATTTGCATGCATGTATTATGATAATTAGTTTTAATTATTATTCTATTTCTGCTGCGGATATTTGTGAAATGTGTGAACACGCGCAATGCACCAGGACGATCCCAACACATGTTTTGTACTAGTGACATATACTTTCATCATGAAACTTACATAATGGGGCACGACCGTGGTGTTTGACACAACCTACCCATGTTTTCTTCTAGTAGACTCTTCTTCTCGTCATGAAACTTTTAGAATGAAATACGGCCGTAGCACTTCACACGACCTGCTCGTGTTTTATTTTGGATTCTCAAATTGCTTCTTCCACACATAACTTCCCCTCATACTTAAAACTTGACTGTCTCGGACAATGTAACTTTTCATGAGATCAACCAATACTCTCATCACATGATAGAGAAAAGAATAAACCAATGGAGGTATGATACAGAAAATGTAACGGATAATGAAGGAATTAAGGGAATTTTTCAGCTAGTTACTAATCAAGAGAGAAATCCAAAACGTAACAAGTGAGATGATCTTCATCATATTCATGCATGTATATGATAATTCTGTCTCAAAAAGAAGCAATACAAGTTCTAGAATGTCAATTTTCACGAGTGCAATTCACATACCAAGAGGATAAAAAAAATGAATGACTTAAATCCTTACTAAGTAAATATGAATATCAAGCTTAATCTATCAAGGCAAAATTCATCACCACACTAACTAACTACATGTAAACAATGTGTTGGCAATGTGCAATGGTAAGACATCCGGGTTGTAACCTATGGATCCGCGGTTCGATCCCCAGCTACGACGTATTTGCAAGAATTTTCTTCCAAATGGAGAACGCAATCAAAGGATGTTGGACATCTGGATTGGCCGTCGTATGTGCTTCCCGATTTACCCTGGTGGTCGGTGGGAAACTTCCGTGGGACCGGACCGGCCACCCCCAGGGATTGAGTCCATAAGACTGACTGGGATTTATCATGTTAAGGAATCCAAAACTCGACAGTCAAACTTAAAAAGCTTTTACGATTCTCAAAGTGTTATGAGGGAACACTTAGGGAAATGCAAACAAAACTAAGCAAATGTAAATAAAGCAAATAAAATAAATAAAACTCAAACACATTGATAAAGAAAAACACGAAAGAGAAAGGAACAGACTCCCCTTTAGATTGGGTAAATAGCGTTAATAAGCATCGCTCCCTCTACTATCGACCCCTTGAGAGTATTCTCTAACGGTTGGAGGTGGTTTAATTGGAGCGTCTAGTCTAGGGGTAAGATGATTCAAGTTGAGGTGAGGGCCTTCTTTAGGTGGTCAACATCGTTAAGCATCGCTCCCTTCACCATCGATCCCTTGAAAGTTCTCCTTGGCGGCTTAAGGCGGTTCAATTCGAGTATCCAGTCCAAGGGTTGAATGATTATAGTTGAGGTGACCTTCTTCAAGAGGAATTTTATAGTTACATTATCAGAAAAGATCACCACATAAGAAAAAAATAGATAAGATTTAAATTTATTCAAAGAAAAAAATAATTGTTAAGAGCATTTTTTTTTGTGGTGTAGTTGGATTGCGCAGGGTCAAGTGCCTTCGACGCATAATAGATAATGCGAGGTGAGTTCTCAACCCTCTGAGCAAACTGCTCCTACTGCATAGTGGGTGGTAATATACATCAACTCAAATGAGAGTGTCCAGCCTGAGGGGCCTCCAGCTATTTTGCACTCGTGTAGGAATTATCTCATCATTTTTGTTTGCCACCATTGTCACACTTGACTTCTTAGAACAACTTGCATTAGGTTCACCCATCTACTATCTGGAATTGGAAAAATGATACCTACTTGTAAAAATTTTGTCACCTCCTTTTTCACCACGCGTAATATTAATGAGTTAAGTCTTCCTTGTGACTACCTCAAAATACCCAACAATTTCTTCTCCTAGTCAGGTTGAAGATTCTAGACAATAATAACTACCAACTGCTCATCCTTCTCCCAATATGCATATTCAAATGAACAGGAAGGGACTTTAACTCCAGTTTAGATGGTTGCACAACTAAAGGAAGCATTTTGTGGGCATTGCCTCTGTTGCATAAGTCCTGCACTTTCATCTACAACAAGATCATAGATAGGATCAGTTGACAACACACCAACATCATCATCAATATCCATAATCTATAATTTCATCAAGAATTTTGTATGCATCATCATCATCAAAATTTGCAACATCACTCCTGAATGTGATAGCACTAACATTCCATTCCGAATTAGGAATGGTCTATAAGGGAAGTTGGCTGGAGGCTTATGCTTGTAGCTAGCTGACGGATGATGCAACTTGACCTACCTATATCTATAAATTCTATATTGATGCTTCACATCAATGTTTGCTCACAGGATCTGCAGAAATAATTCATTGCAAGAGGTCCTAGTTATACACTAAAATACTGAAAGAAAAATAAGACCAAAAGACACAAGAAAAAGAAACACACAAGAGTTTAAAGAACAATCTAAAGATTATCAAATACCATTAACATTCTCTAGTAGTGACACCAAAATTTGATTAACATATGTCGTGCCATGGTAAAAATTAATACCAAACCCCTAACTCGGATCGTTTGTTGAGGAATGCAACAGTGAATTATAATCTCAAGGTCAAGTTGGGGGGGGGGGGGGGGGGGTTGTCTTTTAAGATTTGAATGCTAAGAACAATAAATGAAAATCAATGTAACCAATAGAAATGTAACTACACTAAATTGCAATCAATTGTAAGGGAAGTAAAGAATAGTAGAACTAAGAATGGAAATGTAAAGTAGTACAAGTAATAAAAATGTAACCTCACTAAACTATAACCGTAAAGAAATTAACAAAAACCTTGCATTCTAATCTAATCTAACCTACTTGCAACATGCAGTCCAAACATATGAATTGGAATGCATTAATAGAAATAAAAGCAGTGTAAGGAAATCAAACAACTTATTCTAAAAATAACCTCACCAAACTATAACCGTAAAGAAATTAATGGAAACCTTGCATTCTAATCTAATCTAATCTACTTGCAACTTGCAATCCAAATGCATAACAAAAACTTACAGCATTCAACAAACAAAGTATTGTAGAAATTAAATGAATTGGAATGCATTAATAGAAATAAAAGAAGTGTAAGGAAATCAAACAACTTGTTCTAACAAAAGAGCTAAATGATAAACAAGTGCTAGAGATGATGGTCATGGGATGGATGGCTTACAGATAAAGCTATGAATGGATGGCCATCGGTGATGGATAAGGATGGATTTGTGTGTGGAGCTATGAGATCTCGAATCTACGTGAATAGGAGGTGGAGCTTGCGGAGACAACCCTTGGGAGATCTCCCAATTGTTGTCGAAGCTTGCTTGCAGACAAGAAGAGGCAGAGGATCTTCATGTCTACTTCTCGGTCGGAGGTGAACTTGTGGAAGTGAAGGAGGAAGATCTCCACACCTTTTTCTCCTTTACAAGTAGTACATTTGCTTGCATGAGAACCTTCCTAATTGGGGTGAGATGGTTGCCGACGATGCTATGGAGATGGCTGACGGTGGAGATGGTGGAGCACCCATGGTGGATGATAGTGGAGATGGTAGCACCTCTCCCAATTGGGATGAGGGATTGCGGATGGAGGATACAATGATGGAAGAAGATGGAGATGAGATCCCTTATCTGGATGGCTGCGTGAGATCCCCTCCTCATGAATTGGTATAAAAATGTTGATTTTCAAGAGATCGAGCAACAACTACGCAGTGAGGCTGAGATGTATGGGGCCATTGATTAAGCTGAGACCATGCAACCAAGATCAATTAACTGACTTAGGATTGTTCGGCTAAATAACAAAGTTAGGGCCATGTAATTGAGAGAAAAAAGCTGAATTGAGGCTATGCAGCCATTGAATTGCTGAATGTTGGGCAACATAGTTAGGTTGTGTGGCCTAGGCTTTAACAGTGTGGTTCAAGGAACAGAGTTGAGGCCATGATGCCATGAAGTAGCAGAATACAGTAGGGGTCATGCGGCCTAGGTGGAACGACCAAAACATAGTTGTGTGGCCATGACAGAGGCAGTAAGGCTATGTGGTGATTTGCTCAATTTTTATCATCTAAATGAGCGTGTCAATTTAGTTTAGTACTGAATCTCCTAACTAAAGTGGTATAGGGTAACTCGAGTCGTCTCCCAACGATTGTAGTTGGTGTAAAGTGATCCTAAAGGTTATTAGGTAATTGGGGATTTGTATTTTTGATTGGATAAGGGGGGTTGTACTAAATCCTAAACTTGATAATGAAACGAATAATAAGTGTTGTAAACAAGAATTAATTACATCAACAGAACAACCAAATGCATCAACAATCAATAAAGAAAAAACTAATAACAATCAACATCATCAAATACTGTAAGTACTATAAATTGTAAGAGGGAATTCAATAAACAGTTAATAGACAATAACAAAATTACACTTAGAAATGGAAGATGGAGTCTCCCTCTGTCTCGGCTGGTAGATGGATGTGAAGCGAAGCGAAGGAAGGAAACCCCAGCTCTAATGCAATCCCCCGTGAATGATGTGTGTGGTGAAGGGAATCCCTCTTCTCCTCCAAGTGAAACTCCAATCGTCGAAGGAAGAAAATCTCTCCAACTCCGACGGTTAAAAATGGTGGAAACAGAGGTGGATGAGGTGGTGGCGGCCAAGGTCAGATTGGGAGGAAGAAGTCCAAGCCCCTTGTGGATGAACCAGTTGAAAAACCCCTTTTTCCTATCTTGAACCGGTGCTTGAACTGAACTTGAATAGGACTTGGGTGGTTTGCACCAATCTCCACTAAACCAACTGAATTGAATTCGAGTTGAGTGATCCAACTTCATGGCTCTTTAAGTATCCTACAAAACACATGAAAAATATTAAATTCAGTCTCATATCTATAGGAATAAACAATATAATTCAAAATGAGTTCTTAGTAAAATGTGTTAATACTCAATAGTTAAACAATGAGAGAATAAAAACATCAAGTATTAGAGTAAAAAATGAATTGTAAAAATGAATATTATCATGTGGTTGTTGAATAACTGAATTCTTAGTAAGAGTCAGGTTGTCTGGTTGGGGCTGAGATAGATAAATTAAGGGTTGCGTTTGGGTGGCCATTAAGTAGCAAACACATAATCAGGGTTGTGTCCCCTAGATTAAGAACTGAAAGTTATGTTATGGCAGGCTGACGCACTAAGAGTTGGAGTTGTGTCATCGTAACTAAATGAATGAAGTGTTGAAGTCTGAGGTCACAGGGTCACTGAGCAACATAGTTGAGGTCGTATGGGCGAGATGGATAAATGAGGTGATAAGGTCGGGTGGCCATAAAATAGCAGAACATAATCAAGGTCGTGCAACCTAACTCAAGAACTGAAGTAAGGTTATGGCAAGCTAAAGCACTGAGAGTCATGGCCAAGCTACAAAGGTTGAGTCGTGCAACACTAGGCAATAGAACAAAATTTGGATCGTGCAACAGTGTTAAGGTCGAGCGACCATAAAGTAGTAAAAAGTGGCCGATCACCTGCATCGGCGATTACCTGTATCGGATTGTCAAGCGCAAGAGTAGGGTGGCCTAGTACCTACATAGAGGTCGGATTTTGAGTACTTGCATGGTGGTTGAGTGACTAAGTACCTACATAGAGGTGGGATTCTTAGTACTTGCATAGAGGTGGGATTCCGAGTACTTGCATGATGGTTAAGTGGTCGAATGTTGAACAACAGTTAGGACGAGCAGCTAAGGCTAGACAACTATTGTGCATCAAAACAAAATTCAGGTTAATGCTGTATGGCCAAGGTTGAGGTACTAAGAGTAGAAGCCATTTGGCTAAGGCTAAGGTCGTGCGACTATTGAGCAATAGAATACTTTGGGGTCATGCGACCTAGGTGCGGGATTGCAACATAAACGAAGTTTTGTGGTCACAGCATAGATCTTATACATAAGCTAAGGATTGCAACTGGGGCTAAGGTATGGAGAGATGAAGCCGTGTGGTGAAGTTAAAGAACTAAGAGATAAGGCCATGTGGCCAAGATGAAGCTGTGTGGCAATGGCGGAAGTATTGAAAATGAGGGCCGAGCAATAGAGGCTGAGGTCGTGCGATCGTTGAGTGGCTTAGTGTTTATGGTTGGCACTGAGGTCGTATGGCCTAGAATGAGGTTGAGTCGTCACATGTAGAGGTTGCATTTCCAACAATAGAGGTTGAGTTGTCTCATGCAATAGTCGGGTTGTAGAGTACTTGCATAGATATCAGGTGAACGAGTACCTACGTTGAGGTAGGATGACCTAGTTGGATATCAGATTCAGCCATAGGGTCGAGCCACGTAGCTAGGCTGAGCAACTGCATGGAGGTTGGGCAACCTAGTTGAATGTCTAACTTAGACAAAGGATTGAACATTAGGTATCTGTGTTGAGGTCGGGAGGCTGAGTAACATGAGGTTGGATGACCGACTACTTAGCCCCCTTTTTTTGACGGCGTGGCGGGGCATAAGGACTAGGGCATTGCTCCTTTGAATCTATTAGGTATGTGTGCAGGCCATGCCATATGCCATGTAGCGAAGACTTGTGGCAACGTTCAAGTGTTGAATAACTAAGTGCTTGAGGCCATGCAGTAGATGTTGAGGCCTTGTGACCAGTGAGTAACAAGGGTGAGGCTGTGGGGCCACTGAATAACAAAGGTGTGGCCTTGCAGTCAAGGGTAAGGTCATGCTGTTGAGTAGTCAAATGCTGAATAATAATTGGGTCGTGCCGTTGAGGTTGGGTAGTCACTGAGTCTGAAGCCATGCGGCTACTAAGCGATAGAGTGGTGCCCATGTGACAAAGGCTGAGGGCTGAGTTGATTCCAACTAGGTGGTTGGGACAAGCAACTTTATCTCGATTGGAACGTCAAGAGAGAGAATACTAGATCCTGGCCAAAGGCCCAAACGATGGTTTGATCTTGACCAAAAGAATATAAGAGATTACTCAATCTTAGTTGGGTTGTGGGGAGAGAAAATTTGATCCTAGCTGAAGGACCAGGAAAGATGGTTCAATCTAGGTTGAAAGTCCAAGACAGATAATTCAATCCTGGTGAGGTACTAGGGAGAGATGGCCTATTCTACATCATACGGAAGGGAAAGAATGGTCGAGAAGTCAACTACCGGAATGGCAAGTGGTAAATGGATGACTAGTTGAATGGAGAATGGCCAACTGGTTGAATGGCGAATGACCAAGAGGACGTGTTTTCTAACATTACCTTTAGTGTGAAAGGGACAAAGTTGCCTACTTTGCTCTAATGAGCATCGCTGCTTTGTACAATGGGGTTGTTTGCATAGCTAAGAATAGGATATGGAGCAGAAAATCCTCCATTAGTTTTCTTAGTGGTGTATGGAGCATATTATGTTCTTGCTAGCTCTTCGATAGCTTAGTCCATCGAGACGCTGATGCACTACTTCCTCTTTTTCCATGGAGATGGTTGTGGGTGGACTCAAGCCTTCCATCCTGCTATTAGAGGAGAGAAAGGCTGTGGAGATGAGCCTACATGAGAGATTTGAGAATGAGACTTCAACTTCATTGTCCTTTCCCTTGTCGAACTCCGGATATCTCTCTTCCTTTGGTGTGAAGTGTGAGGGGAGGAGACTAGGGGATGCACTATTTTTAGGCAGTAGAAGAAATGAACGCAATGCTACTCTGTCGCTCACTTATCATAGTAGCTTTTTGTAATTTTTTTTCATAAATTTGATGGTTTTCTAATCGCATGTGGAAGCAACTCTTTTCCACCAACAATCTCTCTTCTCCCCCTCTCTCGAGAATTTTTTTTCTCTCATATTTCCACGAGTTTCATTTTTCATCTTAGCGTTGACTTAATCGTTGGAGGGGCCGTGCTGGCAATGCGGCTCCTCACTGACCCACTTTGACTTATAGACCAATGCGAGCAGATCCACCGAAGAACGATCGAAGTTTTTACTATGAAGACGAAGAAGGAGAAGCCGAAGCGGAGGAAAAAGGAGACAATTAGATCTATATACAAAACATTTTGGGCTTTAAAAATACGATTCATCTAAAAATTATATATGGTCTATATTCAACTTTGAAAAAAAAAAGAAATAAAGATTTTAGACATTATATAAAAGTTCGTTTCCTTTTATTATAAATTTGTTCAGCTGATTTTAAAACAACATTTCATATTAAATTTTTTAGAGCGCATACTTATTCAACGATACATTTACACGTTAATCAGCTTTGTGGCCATCAAAATTTAAACATCTCGGAACAGGTAGTTTTTCCTGGGCGCCTTTTGTTTAATTCTATACATTGGAGGCGTCTTCAGCAAAATGTCCAACCGATAATGGGTTTTGTTGCCCCCGCAGATAAAGGTGAAATGATAGCGTGGCATTGTGGTGTCGTTTCTATCGATCTCTCTTCAGGGATAAGATCAAATTATACTGTCTAGAACGATCGGTCGTGTCTCGTGGGCCTTCCTTATTCGTTATTTGTCACGATCTCCATCGGGCAAACGTTATTTGGACGTCGATGTCAACCTATGTACGTGTCGACTGTGATGGCCAACCCAGAAATCGGATAAAATTTCTGACGATGACACTTTTCACACATATTATTCCTATAAAAGCTGAACGCATAAAAAGAACACTTATTTATAATAAAAATGTTTTTTTTCCCCATCTTATTAAAAAATAATAACGATACTCTGTTGCTGAGATTTATATAGCACCAATATATACACCTTTTATATGTGTGTCTTGCAGTAAGTTTTATCCTCGTAGAAATGTATATTTTTTTTATTTTTCAACTAAAGTTATAGTTTTACCTTTTTTTTTCTTCTTATCTCATATATCTTAGCTCATTCTTTTAAATTCATTCCATTGAATTATATCATATTATTTTTTATTTTTATTTATAAACAAAATAATGTTCATATACATTGTAACCTTCTGCAAATATTTGTAAATTTGAGGATAATACAAATGACAATATTTGTGAAAATATTCGTTATATTAAATTTATAAGATATTTGTTCACACACTAGATTCGGGCGCTATTTCCATCACCATTCTGTAGTATATTTGTTGTGAATTATCTTGTTCAAGACGATAAATTTGATTGCATATGTTTGACCCTTCCCACATTTTCCCTACAAATTTCCTAACTAGTTATCATCTTTAACGAACCCTAAACCCTAATTATCATATATGATTGGTTCATGTTTATCAATGACATGCAAAGCTCCTAAAAGTGTGCATAAAATAAATAAAAAAGAATTTTAAAAAGAAGCTTTGATATCTATTGGCCTAGATGTTGTGATTAAGCACTTATGTTATGATAGGTAAGGCTTCTGACCTTTATTGCATATCGGGATAACACAAGCACTTAAAGGGATAGAAAGGAGAGCTCACACAACATTATTAAATTGAGATTTTCCAGCAATGTGAACAGTGCTGGACCATGCATGCAATCAATAACAAAAAACTAACCAAGGGAGAGGTAAAGGGATACAAAGGAGTCTTGGAAGCTACACAATCGGAATTACCATAATTCTAGTGCACTTTTACCAATTTTGATACTATTACAAATGCACAAAGACAGTCTTTTGAGTTTCAAATATTAATTTAAAGGCACCAACATTGTTCTTTCTGCAAACTTTAAGTATCCCTGCCAAATCAATACCAAAATGTACCCAAAACCACATTCCAAGAAAAAAATCCACTATCTGGACTAGGCTACTGTTATAAAGCACTTCAATCACTAAGGTTCTTCTAGGATCTTATAGCATGATTTTATTAATGTGATTTTATTAAAACAATCAAATAACTTCACAAAAATGTGACAGTTAGAGCTAGCCCTAATTAACCATGCCTTTAACCATACAACCAAACCAATGTGACAGTTACAGCTAGCCCTAATTAAAATTTTCCATGCAAACCTAATTAAAATTTAGAGCTAGCCCTAATTAACCATGCCTTTAACCATACAACCAAAATTTAGTGACAGTTATAGCTTGCCCCAATTAATATCCCCGAATGCAACCCTAATTAAAATTTCACAAGCAACCCTAATTAAAATTTTACCACCGTAGGACTTGGAGCAGCTGGAGCCGGAGGAGAAGGTCGACGCGCGTGGGAGCCAAGGAGATGTTCGGTGCGGTAGAAGTCCGGAGCTGAAGGAGAAGCTCGGTGTGCGTGGGAGGCGGAGCCGAAGCCGGAGGACTGAGGCCGTCGGGGAGCAGAAGTTGACGGAGAAGAGGTCGCCGGGGGAGAGATCGCCGGAGGAGATGTTGCCGGGGAAGAGATCGCCGGGAGGAGATGTTGCCGGGGAAGAGATCGCCGGGAGGAGAGGGCGTGAGAGTCGGAGACGCGGAGAAAAATCGAGCTCGCGGCGCAGGCGGAGAGAAAAAAAAAGGGTCGGGCCGGGATTAAATGTTCGATGTTAGCGACGGAATAATTTTTCCGTCGCTAATTAGCGACGGATATTATAAAATCCGTCGGCAAATAGCGACGGAAAAATAGTTCCGTCGCAAATCTGTCGCTGTTTTAGGGTTCCGTCGTGGGGACGACACATTAGCGACGGAAATTATAATTCCGTCGCTAAAGTTAGCGACGGAATATCTTTCCGTCGCTAATTCCGTCGGTAAATCGGGTTTCTTTTGTAGTGTTTGCAAGAATTTTTCGTCGCTAATGCGCTTCGGTAAATCGGGTTTCTTTTGTAGTGTAAATAATTGCTAAGAGCATTTTTTTTGTGTGGTGTAGTTGGATTGCGTAGGGTCAAGTGCCTTCGACGCATAATAGATAATGCGAGGTGAGTTCTCAACCCTCTGAGCAAACTGCTCCTACTGCATAGTGGGTGGTAATATACATCAACTCAAATGAGAGTGTCCAGCCTGAGGGGCCTCCAGCTATTTTGCACTCATGTAGGAATTAGCTCATCATTTTTGTTTGCCACCATTGTCACACTTGACTTCTTTAGAACAACTTGCATTAGGTTCACCCATCTACTATCTGGAATTGGAAAAATGATACCTACTTGTAAAAATTTTGTCACCTCCTTTTTCACCACGCGTAATATTAATGAGTTAAGTCTTCCTTGTGACTACCTCAAAATACCCAACAATTTCTTCTCCTAGTCAGGTTGAAGATTCTATACAATAATAACTACCAACTGCTCATCCTTCTCCCAATATGCATATTCAAATGATCAGGAAGGGATTTTAACTCCAGTTTAGATGGTTGCACAACTAAAGGAAGCATTTTGTGGTTATTGCCTCTGTTGCATAAGTCCTGCACTTTCATCTACAACAAGATCATAGATAGGATCAGTTGACAACACACCAACATCATCATCAATATCCATAATCTATAATTTCATCAAGAATTTTGTATGCATCATCATCATCAAAATTTGCAACATCACTCCTGAATGTGATAGCACTAACATTCCATTCCGAATTAGGAATGGTCTATAAGGGAAGTTGGCTGGAGGCTTATGCTTGTAGCTAGCTGACGGATGATGCAACTTGACCTACCTATATCTATAAATTCTATATTGATGCTTCACATCAATGTTTGCTCACAGGATCTGCAGAAATAATTCATTGCAAGAGGTCCTAGTTATACACTAAAATACTGAAAGAAAAATAAGACCAAAAGACACAAGAAAAAGAAACACACAAGAGTTTAAAGAACAATCTAAAGATTATCAAATACCATTAACATTCTCTAGTAGTGACACCAAAATTTGATTAACATATGTCGTGCCATGGTAAAAATTAATACCAAACCCCTAACAACGGTGAATTATAATTGTCAAGATCAAGTTGTGATATGGGTGTCTTTTAAGATTTGAATGCTAAGAACAATAAATGAAAATCAATGCAACCAATGAGAATGTAACTACACTAAATTGCAATCAATTGTAAGGGAAGTAAAGAATAGTCGAACTAAGAATGGAAATGTAAAGTAGTACAAGTAATAAAAATATAACCTCACTAAACTATAACCGTAAAGAAATTAACAAAAACCTTGCATTCTAATCTAATCTAACCTACTTGCAACATGCAGTCCAAACATATGAATTGGAATGCATTAATAGAAATAAAAGCAGTGTAAGGAAATCAAACAACTTATTCTAAAAATAACCTCACCAAACTATAACCGTAAAGAAATTAATGGAAACCTTGCATTCTAATCTAATCTAATCTACTTGCAACTTGCAATCCAAATGCATAACAAAAACTTACAGCATTCAACAAACAAAGTATTGTAGAAATTAAATGAATTGGAATGCATTAATAGCAATAAAAGAAGTTTAAGGAAATCAAACAACTTGTTCTAACAAAAGAGCTAAATGATAAACAAGTGCTAGAGATGATGGTCATGGGATGGATGGCTTACAGATAAAGCTATGAATGGATGGCCATCGGTGATGGATAAGGATGGATTTGTGTGTGGAGCTATGAGATCTCGAATCTTCGTGAATAGGAGGTGGAGCTTGCGGAGACAACCCTTGGGAGATCTCCCAATTGTTGTCGAAGCTTGCTTGCAGACAAGAAGAGGCAGAGAATCTTCATGTCTACTTCTCGGTCGGAGATGAACTTGTGGAAGTGAAGGAGGAAGATCTCCACACCTTTTTCTCCTTTACAAGTAGTACATTTGCTTGCATGAGAACCTTCCTAATTGGGGTGAGATGGTTGCCGACGATGCTATGGAGATGGCTGACGGTGGAGATGGTGGAGCACCCATGGTGGATGATGGTGGAGATGGAGCACCTCTCCCAATTGGGATGAGGGATTGCGGATGGAGGATATGATGATGGAAGAAGATGGAGATGAGATCCCTTATTTGGATGGCTGCGTGAGATCCCCTCCTCATGAATTGGTATAAAAATGTTGATTATCAAGAGATCGAGCAACAACTACGTAGTGAGGCTGAGATGTATGGGGCCATTGATTAAGTTGAGACCATGCAACCAAGATCGATTAACTGACTTAGGATTGTTCGGCTAAATAACAAAGTTAGGGCCATGTAATTGAGAGAAAAAACTGAATTGAGGCTATGCAGCCATTGAATTGCTGAATGCTGGGCAACATAGTTAGGTTGTGTGGCCTAGGCTTTAACAGTGTGGCTCAAGGAACAGAGTTGAGGCCATGATGCCATGAAGTAGCAGAATACAGTAGGGGGGTCATGCGGCCTAGGTGGAACGACCAAAACATAGTTGTGTGGCCATGACAGAGGCAGTAAGGCTATGTGGTGATTTGCTCAATTTTTATCATCTAAATGAGCGTGTCAATTTAGTTTAGTACTGAATCCCCTAACTAAAGTGGTATAGAGTAACTCGAGTCGTCTCCCAACGATTGTAGTTGGTGTAAGGTGATCCTAAAGGTTATTAGGTAATTGGGGATTTGTGTTTTTGATTGGATAAGGGGGGTTGTACTAAATCCTAAACCTGATAATGAAACGAATAATAAGTGTTGTAAACAAGAATTAATTACATCAATAGAACAACCAAATGCATCAACAATCAATAAAGAAAATAATAATAACAATCAATATCATCAAATACTGTAAGTACTATAAATTGTAAGAGGGAATTCAATAAACAGTTAATAGACAATAACAAAATTACACTTAGAAATGGAAGATGGAGTCTCCCTCTGTCTCGGCTGGTAGGTGGATGTGAAGCGAAGCGAAGGAAGGAAACCCCAGCTCTAATGCAATCCCCCGTGAATGATGTGTGTGGTGAAGGGAATCCCTCTTCTCCTCCAAGTGAAGCTCCAATCGTCGAAGGAAGAAAATCTCTCCAACTCCGACGGTTAAAAATGGTGGAAACAGAGGTGGATGAGGTGGTGGCGGCCTAGGTCAGATTGGGAGGAAGAAGTCCAAGCCCCTTGTGGATGAACCAGTTGAAAAACCCCTTTTTCCTATGTTGAACCGGTGCTTGAACTGAACTTGAACAGGACTTGGGTGGTTTGCACCAATCTCCACTAAACCAACTGAATTGAATTCGAGTTGAGTGATCCAACTTCATGGCTCTTTAAGTATCCTACAAAACACATGAAAAATATTAAATTCAGTCTCATATCTATAGGAATAAACAATATAATTCAAAATGAGTTCTTAGTAAAATGTGTTAATACTCAATAGTTAAACAATGAGAGAATAAAAACATCAAGTATTAGAGTCAAAAATGAATTGTAAAAATGAATATTATCATGTGGTTGTTGAATAACTGAATTCTTAGTAAGAGTCAGGTTGTCTGGTTGTCGCTGAGATAGATAAATTAAGGGTTGCGTTTGGGTGGCCATTAAGTAGCAAACACATAATCAGGGTTGTGTCCCCTAGATTAAGAACTGAAAGTTATGTTATGGCAGGCTGACGCACTAAGAGTTGGAGTTGTGTCATCGTAACTAAATGAATGAAGTGTTGAAGTCTGAGGTCACAGGGTCACTGAGCAACATAGTTGAGGTCGTATGGGCGAGATGGATAAATGAGGTGATAAGGTCGGGTGGCCATAAAATAGCAGAACATAATCAAGGTCGTGCAACCTAACTCAAGAACTGAAGTAAGGTTATGGCAAGCTAAAGCACTGAGAGTCATGGCCAAGCTACAAAGGTTGAGTCGTGCAACACTAGGCAATAGAACAAAATTTGGATCGTGCAACAGTGTTAAGGTCGAGCGACCATAAAGTAGTAAAAAGTGGCCGATCACCTGCATCGGCGATTACCTGTATCGGATTGTCAAGCGCAAGAGTAGGGTGGCCTAGTACCTACATAGAGGTCGGATTTTGAGTACTTGCATGGTGGTTGAGTGACTAAGTACCTACATAGAGGTGGGATTCTTAGTACTTGCATAGAGGTGGGATTCCGAGTACTTGCATGATGGTTAAGTGGTCGAATGTTGAACAACAGTTAGGACGAGCAGCTAAGGCTAGACAACTATTGTGCATCAAAACAAAATTCAGGTTAATGCTGTATGGCCAAGGTTGAGGTACTAAGAGTAGAAGCCATTTGGCTAAGGCTAAGGTCGTGCGACTATTGAGCAATAGAATACTTTGGGGTCATGCGACCTAGGTGCGGGATTGCAACATAAACGAAGTTTTGTGGTCACAGCATAGATCTTATACATAAGCTAAGGATTGCAACTGGGGCTAAGGTATGGAGAGATGAAGCCGTGTGGTGAAGTTAAAGAACTAAGAGATAAGGCCATGTGGCCAAGATGAAGCTGTGTGGCAATGGCGGAAGTATTGAAAATGAGGGCCGAGCAATAGAGGCTGAGGTCGTGCGATCGTTGAGTGGCTTAGTGTTTATGGTTGGCACTGAGGTCGTATGGCCTAGAATGAGGTTGAGTCGTCACATGTAGAGGTTGCATTTCCAACAATAGAGGTTGAGTTGTCTCATGCAATAGTCGGGTTGTAGAGTACTTGCATAGATATCAGGTGAACGAGTACCTACGTTGAGGTAGGATGACCTAGTTGGATATCAGATTCAGCCATAGGGTCGAGCCACGTAGCTAGGCTGAGCAACTGCATGGAGGTTGGGCAACCTAGTTGAATGTCTAACTTAGACAAAGGATTGAACATTAGGTATCTGTGTTGAGGTCGGGAGGCTGAGTAACATGAGGTTGGATGACCGACTACTTAGCCCTTTTGACGGCGTGGCGGGGCATAAGGACTAGGGCATTGCTCCTTTGAATCTATTAGGTATGTGTGCAGGCCATGCCATATGCCATGTAGCGAAGACTTGTGGCAACGTTCAAGTGTTGAATAACTAAGTGCTTGAGGCCATGCAGTAGATGTTGAGGCCTTGTGACCAGTGAGTAACAAGGGTGAGGCTGTGGGGCCACTGAATAACAAAGGTGTGGCCTTGCAGTCAAGGGTAAGGTCATGCTGTTGAGTAGTCAAATGCTGAATAATAATTGGGTCGTGCCGTTGAGGTTGGGTAGTCACTGAGTCTGAAGCCATGCGGCTACTAAGCGATAGAGTGGTGCCCATGTGACAAAGGCTGAGGGCTGAGTTGATTCCAACTAGGTGGTTGGGACAAGCAACTTTATCTCGATTGGAACGTCAAGAGAGAGAATACTAGATCCTGGCCAAAGGCCCAAACGATGGTTTGATCTTGACCAAAAGAATATAAGAGATTACTCAATCTTAGTTGGGTTGTGGGGAGAGAAAATTTGATCCTAGCTGAAGGACCAGGAAAGATGGTTCAATCTAGGTTGAAAGTCCAAGACAGATAATTCAATCCTGGTGAGGTACTAGGGAGAGATGGCCTATTCTACATCATACGGAAGGGAAAGAATGGTCGAGAAGTCAACTACCGGAATGGCAAGTGGTAAATGGATGACTAGTTGAATGGAGAATGGCCAACTGGTTGAATGGCGAATGACCAAGAGGACGTGTTTTCTAACATTACCTTTAGTGTGAAAGGGACAAAGTTGCCTACTTTGCTCTAATGAGCATCGCTGCTTTGTACAATGGGGTTGTTTGCATAGCTAAGAATAGGATATGGAGCAGAAAATCCTCCATTAGTTTTCTTAGTGGTGTATGGAGCATATTATGTTCTTGCTAGCTCTTCGATAGCTTAGTCCATCGAGACGCTGATGCACTACTTCCTCTTTTTCCATGGAGATGGTTGTGGGTGGACTCAAGCCTTCCATCCTGCTATTAGAGGAGAGAAAGGCTGTGGAGATGAGCCTACATGAGAGATTTGAGAATGAGACTTCAACTCATTGTCCTTTCCCTTGTCGAACTCCGGATATCTCTCTTCCTTTGGTGTGAAGTGTGAGGGGAGGAGACTAGGGGATGCACTATTTTTAGGCAGTAGAAGAAATGAACGCAATGCTACTCTGTCGCTCACTTATCATAGTAGCTTTTTGTAATTTTTTTTCATAAATTTGATGGTTTTCTAATCGCATGTGGAAGCAACTCTTTTCCACCAACAATCTCTCTTCTCCCCCTCTCTCGAGAATTTTTTTTCTCTCATATTTCCACGAGTTTCATTTTTCATCTTAGCGTTGACTTAATCGTTGGAGGGGCCGTGCTGGCAATGCGGCTCCTCACTGACCCACTTTGACTTATAGACCAATGCGAGCAGATCACACCGAAGAACGATCGAAGTTTTTACTATGAAGACGAAGAGAGAGGAGAAGCCGAAGCGGAGGAAAAAGGAGACAATTAGATCTATATACAAAACATTTTGGGCTTTAAAAATACGATTCATCTAAAAATTATATATGGTCTATATTCAACTTTGAAAAAAAAAAGAAATAAAGATTTTAGACATTATATAAAAGTTCGTTTCCTTTTATTATAAATTTGTTCAGCTGATTTTAAAACAACATTTCATATTAAATTTTTTAGAGCGCATACTTATTCAACGATACATTTACACGTTAATCAGCTTTGTGGCCATCAAAATTTAAACATCTCGGAACAGGTAGTTTTTCCTGGGCGCCTTTTGTTAATTCTATACATTGGAGGCGTCTTCAGCAAAATGTCCAAACGATAATGGGTTTTGTTGCCCCCGCAGATAAAGGTGAAATGATAGCGTGGCATTGTGGTGTCGTTTCTATCGATCTCTCTTTCAGGGATAAGATCAAATTATACTGTCTAGAACGATCGGTCACGGGAACAAACTCATGTCTCGTGGGCCTTCCTTATTCGTTATTTGTCACGATCTCCATCGGGCAAACGTTATTTGGACGTCGATGTCAACCTATGTACGTGTCGACTGTGATGGCCAACCCAGAAATCGGATAAAATTTCTGACGATGACACTTTTCACACATATTATTCCTATAAAAGCTGAACGCATAAAAAGAACACTTATTTATAATAAAAATGACTTTTTTCCATCTTATTAAAAAAATAATAACGATACTCTGTTGCTGAGATTTATATAGCACCAATATACTCCTTTTATGCAAATCATTACCACTAATTTAATAACATTTTATAGAATAAACAGTTAATAAATTAACTCGATGAAAAAATCTTTGAACTATATCTTTTTTAATTAAGATGTTACAAGAAAACAAAGAATATTGATAGAAGGCCTTGGGCCGAGGTGGGTTGATGTGGATCTTATAAAAGACAAGTTGAAAGTTAAAATATTAGTTCCAAATAATTATTAAATTAAACATTCTAGAATATTAATTATTATAAAAT